>NW_013665667.1:896084-920054 GCF_000517525.1 Limulus polyphemus | reverse complement strand
AGAAATCTTTAACTATGGATCTTGGTTTAAACGCGTTATCAAAGATTATTAGATTGATTATACACTCTAGAAGTGTGGTTAAAACTGCTTAGTTTGGAAGTAGGCCAGGACTAGAAATCTTTAACTATGGATCTTGGTTTAAACGCGTTATCAAAGATTATTAGATTGATTATACACTCTAGAAGTGTGGTTAAAACTGCTTAGTTTGGAAGTAGGCCAGGACTAGAAATCTTTAACTATGGATCTTGGTTTAAACGCGTTATCAAAGATTATTAGATTGATTATACACTCTAAAAGTGTGGTTAAAACTGCTTAGTTTGAAAGTAGGCCAGGACTAGAAATCTTTAACTATAGATCTTGGTTTAAACGCGTTATCAAAGATTATTAGATTCATTATACACTCTAGAAGTGTGGTTAGAGCTGTTGGATAGACAATATGCTTTTGAAGAATATACAAATAAGGATGAACAAAATATCTTACAGAAAAAGTATAACAACAGAAGTGTAGATACGTATGGAAGAACATGTACTGTTTGTGAACGAAACAATATAGATTTTTTTACACGTACAGAACTTCAAATATGTCATTTTCCATAAATATAATCAATGGATAAATGCCAATCCTTTCGTGTTTGGTGAACGTTAACGAAACAATGAACGTAACTTATAATATATATACAATCCATTCAGTTATTACTGATAATCGTCATAAGCTGTATAAAAACAAGTTCTCGTGGACAGAACGCTGTCATTCATTGCACATTTCTAGCCTGTATCTGTTTGAGACAGGTATAGCACATTACCCAATAACTCAAAGAAATACTGCAGTAGAGTAGAGGGCTAATGCACTGTGACTGCTAGAATGATTATGGTATGTATTTTATTTCCTGAGCTAACTTTAAATAACCAAGGAGTCGTATACAAGCTGTTTGACTTGCCTCATTTCTTTTCAGAAAAATTCACATATTTATTTTCTTTTTATTAAAAAAAAAAGAAACCATTATTGAATGATAATATAGAGAATTTATGTGCCATAGTTTAGATTCAGGGATTCTTATCAATATTCTCCACAAAACTCTATACTGCTGTGTGTGTGTGTGTTTTCTGAGCCCATGCTGTATTATTGTACCTCACGTAAAAAACAAACATAGTTGCCAATGGAAATCAATATTAATGTACTCATAACTAATTACTCAATAAAATGTGTATTTGTTTCGTTTTATAAACAAACATTTAATAGAAATCAAGTTTGATTTTGCTTTTATTTTCATTATCGGCCAAATTATCTGTAATATTTTTTTGTACGATAAAATAAATGACCGAAAGATCTGTTAACTAGAATATGCATTTACAGTTTACGTTCGTGGTACATGGTTATCTTTACGCTACTAGGTGAATTAATTTTAAAAAGTATACCTTAGAATACTGAGAACACATTCAAGTTTTCTGAACTTTTATATAATTCTTTCAATACGATGAGTTCCTATGCAGAAAAGTTGTCTTAGATTACAAATATCTACCCCCAAAAATACAACGCTTTTCACACAACATAGTTCCAATCTTAATACGACAGAAACCTCAAAGATATTTATCGGAAAGGAAGGGCAGCATTTCTTTATAATCTGTTCGCGGTTAATTTCCCACCTTTCACAGACAGACGGACACAGACACACACACACAGATATATATATATACAAGTGCATAACTACACTTTCGATTGCCAGTCGTAAGGACTGCCAAAATTTAACTTTTTCTTTTCCAGTACAAACTATTTTCATGGAAAAAAAAAGAAGGAAAAACAACAGCAAATCAGAAACGTGCGTATCTTAACGTTGATGATAATCAAAGTAATTTTCTGTCGGTGTAGACTGAAATCATGCCAGCAAACCGTGGGACCAAGGGACAGTGAAGACTACGGTTTCATCATAAACTATAATATATTAAGATCCACGGTCTCTAATTTCTAGCTCTATTTCCACTGGCTTTGCCTGACAGTAGCAACGTCGTGCATGTCAAGGAGAACTCTAGCTGTAATAAATTTCTCGATAATCATGAGGAATGTAGCAAAGAATAATAGAGACGTGAAAACAATGATGGATGATTTGTGATCCAACAATGAGGATGGCGAGCACTTTCCGAATATCTCATGTGTAAGAGGCGCCATTAATTTTAACAGAGCCCTTGCATGCAATGTAGTAATTACGAAAATCTTCGCCCATTATTTATTACATTACATAGAACAACGCTGTCGCGACCTGACCGCGCATGTGCAATCTTAATTTTTATTTTTGGTAGGGTAAAGAACAAAAACTCAGTTAAAAAAAATCGAGTTTTATTATTTATTTGAATTTTCTGAGGCTTACTTATTCTTGAATTGTATAAAAGCCAATCAGCTTTCAAAGATAAATCCGTTTGTTATCTAGCTATACACACCTGTAACTGTTTTTTACTCTATCCGTCTGTTAACAACCCTTACTACGTGCACCAAGCTTTCCCTGATCTCTCTACACCCAACGTATACGCAGCAAAACCAGTATACAGTAGAATACATGCTACAAATGCTTTAAGCATATGATTCTTTTGTTACAGGTTTTCACTCCGAAAAATGAAAACATAGTGTATCGACTTGTTTAGCACAAGCAACTTCCAATTAGGCTTTTCTTTCATGAAACTCTATGTGTTTTATATTATATTTTTGCAATAGTTCGTGATGTTCTACCTTATACTTTAACCTAAAATCCTTTCTTGTTTCACTAAGCTAGACAGGTTATGGTCAAAACAGGAATAATTTTTCTAAATTCCATATAATCGTACAATAATATTAAATGCCAATATATATAGTTCTAATAGCTTTTTCACAAATACAAAAATAATAAAATGTGATGGGGTTGGTGCTTGTTTAGGTTACAGAAACTTAAAAATGAATCTATGATTGAAGATGTTAAGTTTGTTTGTTTGAAGTTAAGCACAAAGCTACACAATGGGCTATCTGTGCTCTGCCCACCACGAGAAAGAATATGTTTAAATTATGTTTAACATTATGTTTAAATAATAGATTATTCCACATTTTAAAAATCAACACGCTATTACGGTTTGAAAAGCCTCTCCCATCCAGTGGCTCAGCGGTAAGTGTGAAGCCTTATAAGGCTAGAAACCGGGTTTCGATACTCGTGGTAGGCACAGCACAGGTAGCCCTTTGTGTAGCTTTGTGCTTAACAACCAACAAACCCAAACAAACAGTACGAGAAATAGTCATAATACTCTTACAGATACGTTGTTAATAATTTCAAACAAAAACATTTTTCTGTAGTAAATTGCAAGCACACATATATAGATATGTTAACGCAGAAATATCCTTAACGTATTCAATAGCTCTTTAACAAGAACGTTAAAGATGGTTATATATGAGAAGATATATATATACAAACTGCAAATTTTTTATTCATTAAAGTCCTGTGTTAAACAAAAATCATATTTCATGCTGAAGAATTTGTCAAAATAAATATTTTTAAACTACCTGAATTACGATATGTAGATAACATAAGCTAAAACCCTCTATAATATATTACATTTATATAAACATATCTTTGCTCATACATTTTTTTTTCAGAATTACAATTAAAATTTCTGTACTTAGAAGTTTCAAAAGAACAGCAATGGCCAAGCCTTGAATCACGATAATCTTGGTCTTAGGGACATCTCTACCAGGTTTGCAGTATTAGCTCAAAGCATGCCTATCTTTCACACTTGGTCTACTTTCTAAATAACTGATTTAGTTAATCTCGGCTGGCTGTTGACATATTAGTTATATTTGAAAATAGAGATTTTGTAAACACTGGTTTGGCGTTTTTATTGATGGGTCTTGCCTGGTGTGGTGGGTAGCATGGCGGTCTAACAAGCAAACTTTGGGTTTATTATTGGGATTTTTACGTTTGATGTGTTTTTATACACACCTTTGTAGTCTTGTAAGTCCTAAGTTTGGACTTTGTTGACATGAAAAGGTAATTCTAAGATAACAAAGGACGTATGATAAAGAGGAGAATATTGTTGACCTGCAACACACTCAGAGAAATCTTCTCCTGAATCTTGGATCCTTACCTTAACTTCAAAGAGCCATGCAAGAGTTTTGGAGTCAGTCGCTAAACCAGAGAGATGAGTCGCAGCTCAAACTTGTTAAACTGTTTACCAGACTGTCTCTTCTGACTTCATTTCAAGTATGTGGAAGACATTAATGACAATATTAGACTTAGCTATACTCAAACCGAATAGGGAGGCCTTTATTGGACTTCTAGGTTTTATAAATCAGTTTTTCTGAGTCATATCATTAGTTGAAATAGTCAATGAATTTGAGGAAGTTGTAGATGTTGCAGGAGGATCACATATTCACTTATTATCAGTGTTCACATTTGAAAAAAGTCTGGGGACCACGGCATAAGACTTCTCAAAGGAGATGCAGAATGCAGAAGTAGCCAGAGATCATTTGGTAGCTCGTGATCAAGCGGAAGATCCAGCCAAGAAACCAATTATGAACTTCTGTATTCACTGCCACAAACCAATGGTAGTAATGTATGGCAAGTCAACCTGTCAAGTTTTAAATTTCAGAGGGCTTGTACCTGTTCTTGAGCCATTTTAGGCAATTAATTGCTTAGAATGAAGAACTAAAGAACAGATAGTAAAATATCTGAGTCTGAATTTAAAAAGCGCAGTGCTTAATGTTCTTGAACATTTTAACAAGAGCAACTAAACAAGTGAATTGTACCAAATATTTGACCAATGGAGAATTGAGACATTTTTATAGCAGAGTTTAAAGTTCAAAAGTGAGAGCCTATGAGAACTTGGTCGTTCGTGTGGATGATTTGTGATGCCTGTGTGGGAAAGCACACCCTTATCTGCCATTAGCAAAATTATGTGGAGATTCTCATTGAGAAATTCATCACGGGCTTATCAAGCGATTTTATGCAGCACCTCATAGTTATCATGAACATTTTTTTCTCTCTGACAGAAGCTGTTTTTTGTGGCAATATGGTTTGAGGTGATACCCTCAAATACGTTGCCAGAGAGGAATAAGCCAACATCTGTAGCTAAAGGTGTTTTACCATAGCCAGAAACTGCCCCTGATAGATCTGTATTTCAAAAAGTAAGAAATTGGCCCAAAACTCTATTGTTGTTAGCACAGACGTATAGATACAGCCACAATGGGTCAAATGACTATACAGGGCTTCTCAGAGTCTATTACCGTGGATACACAACTTTTACATCACTTAAATCTGTAGAGACATTACTGTGATTGTGAGGAATGGATTGTCTGCTTTTATTGCAGGCTGATTAGACACTGTAAGGGTAACTGTCCATGTCTTTTCATTTAAACAGGAGAAACAGCAAACTTCTTTCTGACCAACTGCTAGTCATTAGCAGGAGGGTTGGAGACAAGTACAGTTTCTACTTCTCTGGCTAGTTTAAACTAGTGAAGCCTTGGATGAATCTGACTAATGATGTAGGCAGGTGCAGTTGCTTGCTTACGTCCGAAGGTGTTGGTGGCCAAAGCTCAGCACATTTCTGACTTGGTATATGCTTGTAATGATACAAGCCACCAGGTTGGGGCTTTAGAAAACACTGGTGCTGCCAACTATTTGTGGTACTTCAATATGCATCAAATATTCTAAGTGAAACCATCACTTAAACCCTTCAATACCAACTTTTTACTTTACTAAGTGAGATAAGTTTGAAGCAAGCAGAGATGTAACATTGCTCTTTCGTCAATGTTTCCTCTCATGTAGTGACAGTTTTTGTCTGTGATCTTGGCTTGAGCATAGATATATGAGGCATGGACCTTCTGGAGAAGTTCACCGGTTAATATTGTCTTTGGTGCTGGCAAGCTGAAGCTCTAAAAACTATTCAGTGGTAAACAGTCAAACTAAGAAACAGTGGATAATATTAGTATCAGGAATATTGCCAAAGCTGAAATAGAGTGGATGCTGAAAGATGGAAAGAGTGTGCTTGGTTATTTACATTAGTGATTGTGAAGAAGAAGTGGGTATTAAGGTTCTGTGTCGATTTTAGACATGTAAACATGATTACACACGTCGATGCGTTAAACTTGGCTACTAATAAGAGGACCTGAATGATTAAAAGATCTAAGATTGCTTTTTTTGTACTCGAGATGGCTTATATAAATTTTGTGCCGTCCTTATACATGCAAATTTCAAAATATTGCCACTTTAAAATAGCTGATGGAGCTAACATTGCAAAGCTTATGATGAGAAGGATATATCATCTATGTGGTTTACATTCTGGTATTTGGTCATACATGTTAGTATGTGACTGGTTATTGATAATGGTGTTTTAGGAAATAATGGATGCAGGTTTGAAATTAAAGTTAGTAATATGTATGCTTATGCTCACAAATGTGGAGTATCTTGGTCATGTAGGTTGTAGGTATGGAGTACTCACTTAGACCTCAAAGATAACGGCCTGTGGTTAAAGGAAGTAAGCTGACTTATACATTTTGCATTATACTATCAACATTTTATAACTAGCTTATCCAGGACAACTGCACTTTTATCTGCTCTGACTAAAGCTTAATTATACTTTAGATGGACTAAATGTTTAGATGTGAACAAGCATTTCAACCATTAAAATGTTTTATTTGAGGCTCCATTGCTAGATTATCCTAGGCATGGTTATCCATTCATTCAGTATACAAAAGGCAATGATAATGGAATCAGAGCAGCATTTTCACAAGTGCAGAAAGGTGTGCAACATATAACAACACATATTAGCTGTTAGTCGATAGATCTTGAATGTCAAAACTGCATGACAAAGAAAAAAGGACTTGCATTTGTAATATTTGTAAAACACTATCACCACAGCCTGTATGGTAGGAAGTTCACTATTAAAGTGGATCACGCATCACTGAAACTGCTGAGTAACTTCAAGTACACAGAATTACGCACGTTGGATCACAATGTTGCAGGAGAAGAACTTTCCTGTGCACCATCATCTGTGACATTAAAAGCATAGTAATACAGTGAAGAGATGTCTGATTTTTGAATTGTGAGATCTTAAAAATTGAGAAGCTGTGAAAGCCATTAAACCAGCGGTGGGGATTTCATTAGTAAATTCCAGTAGTCAGTCTAGCTGCGTGGTTCGAATACCAAAAGGGGAGTCTCTTACGTTTAGAACCACAAAGAGAAATTTCATGGTAAAATAACCGCAGAACATATATATTTTAGTCACAACCGTTAGGATGGCTTGGTGATGACAAGTCATAATAGGAGCACAGGTTCATTATCTGCAGTAATACGTTTTTGGGGTTAAAGCACACAAAGACCAAATCATCCGAAGAACCCAATAAAGAAACTAAACACCTTTCAGAATCTCCACTTAAGTCTCTAACCAAATCTGCAGTCAATTCATTGCCTAAGTCTTCTAAACCAATGATCTCTAATCTGACAGCCAGAAGTCTCCCTACTTTAGCACAGACATCCATTTCAGCCGTCTTCACGTTAAAGGAGATAGAGAGGTAGAATTACTATTGCTTAG
This sequence comes from Limulus polyphemus, assembly GCF_000517525.1. Lineage (NCBI taxonomy): Eukaryota > Metazoa > Arthropoda > Merostomata > Xiphosura > Limulidae > Limulus > Limulus polyphemus. The sequence goes on along the minus strand of NW_013665667.1, from coordinate 912,512 downwards.
CCTAGGATGATAATGAGACTGAGATAAGAATGGAAGAAACAAAAAATCAGAGTTGGATACATCTTAAGAAGTGATGAAACCAAAAAGAATGCCTAGCGAAGATGAAGGCAAACCTTCAGTAGCTAAAGAGACTATTGAAGATGTACATTTAAATATGGATATTCTCGACTGCAGTGAAAGGTTCGCTATTTGACAATCAGGAAGTCCCTAGTATTCGTGTAGAACGTTCAACAGTCAATGTATACAAGGGCGTGTGTGATAACATACTGTCTACAAAATAAAGGTTATAATGTACATATATATACCAATGTTTAAGCTGTAAGTAATACAATTTTAAAAATATAAAATTTACCATTATTATATGCAGAAGTTAACGGATTGAAAGTTGTTATAAGAATAAATATATGTTGGAAGTTAGTTTCCACAAGTTATATGATGCAAAAAAGTTAAAGAATATTTTTATTATTATAAATGCTGTCTTCCAGAATTACAAATTTAGTTTGAGCTTGATGTATAAGAGTGACAAGTTGTGTTTTTATCAAAGCCTTATTCAAATAACAAGCAATATTTTATATTTTGTTTGTTAGAGCTACAAATAGACTTTTTTTATTGCAGCTTATGGGAGTATAGTAGTAGTGTTCTTTCTATAGCTTGTAGACTTTCTGCAACACATGCCAATGTTTTATAACTATTAACCTGTAACTTATAAAAGTTTTAAAAAATGAAACAAAAAAACAACAACATATCATCTGTAAAAGTTAAAACTCTAAATAATAAGAAGTTTGTACGTAATTATTTGCCTGTTTATGTGTGTCTTGTTTCTTTGTTAATGTTTTTTTTTCTTCTTTTTTTGCTGTAACTGAATTATAATACATAACTAAAATTCAAAATAAGGTTACGAATACTCCTAAATTAACCCATCTACAGTTTCAGCCAACAACTACGAAATAAACCAAAACTCGAAAAATATTTGCTACAGCGAAGAAAGCTGACAACATAACTGAAGATATTAAAACTAACAGTAGACCAACAAACATGCATGCGTGTGTTTGTATGTTTGACAAACATTCATTAAAAGTGTTGCCAGACCAATTGTATTTACTGAAGAATCGTCATCGTTTTGGATACCTCACCTTTGTAAAATATTCAGCTCTGAAAATATTTATCTTGAAAGATAGTTTGAATGTGTTAATAAACCTATTCAACTGACTTTTCAGGAAGATTTTTTTGTGTTACTTTAGAGTTGATTTTAAAGCCAAATTTATCTCTATACCACTTAATGAAACTGTTAACCCTATTTCATATGTGTTTTATAATGATAATAATGTTTTAAAAGGGGATCCCTAAATACGTCTTTATTGCGTTAATGGAGTTTACAAATAAGATGTCTCATTATTATTATATATTTAAAGCCAATATTGATCCAAAAAGTTTCGAAAGCACCATACTTCTGAAAGTTAAATGGTTCATTAAAACGATGTTTCGAGGTTTTTTTTTTCTCCGTAATGTTTTTGAGCTTGATAAGTTTTTTGTTTGAACAGTTTGGTTACCCTGAAGATTTCTTTATTTAAGAATGTAGAGTATACTTATCGTAACGTTTGATTGTGATTACGTTTCGTTAAAATATCCATTGTAGTAGTTTAAACTAAACACAGCTCTTGACGTTGTGGTACAAATATAATAGTATCTGACATAGTAATTCCAATTACATAGAACTTTTGATGTAGCAATTTAAATTATACAAAGGTTTTGGCGCAATAGTTTAGACTAAATAGAGGCCTTGACATAGTAGTTCAAGTTAAATAGAGCCTTTGATATAGAACTTAAAATTAAAAAGTGTGTTTTAGGTAATCAATTTTGATAATATGAATTGTATTTGTTTTCCAACAGAGACTATTTCTAATCCTCAGTTACAGAAACTCTCAACTCATTCGTAGTTTTTGAAATCTTCGTATTTTGATATAATTTCTAAATGTTAGAAGGTGTGTGTATTTATAAGTTAAATACTTCAACAACGAAGTAAAATTTATAATATAGATAAGCAAAACTTAATGTTTAATATTCATTGATATAGAAACACATAATTGCAAGCATTTTTTAGGCACCCACAATTCCCTGTTTACGCTTTATCCTGGTTGTTTGGAGATAGTAAATTTTATGATTCAAAATAATTTAATTACGTAATTGAATTAAAGTATCATATCAATATCTCAAATAACACAAAAAAGGAAATCTAATTTTATTTTATTTTATAAACATGTTGTCCGTTTTAATTTAAACTAGGGATTTAAGCCTAGCTTTTTTATCTACTCTGAAAAGTCCCAAGCAGCTCTATAAATCTGACCACTTCAACAAACTGGCTTTTAGACGTACATCCCAGATAGCTAAAAATATGACTGTATGGCTCTCTCTGGATAATTCATTATTCCATGTGTTCTAGCTTTCTCTATCTCTGAATCTACTTGCAACTCATACAAATGTATTTCTGTCTTTGCAAGAGAACAGCGATATATAGTCAACAGTCGTAGACTCCTGCTTGCCTGGCCTCAAAGATTTATAGGAGTAATGTTTGCGTTAAGATTGTCCGTAAAAGAAGTACTGGCTACTCTTTGTTTAATGCTGTTTTTCGCTTACAGTGGAGAACTGTCGTCCAGCTTGTGTTCCAATAAGAACGACTCCACCCACATACATTGATCATTAAACTATTATAATTTCTGAAGTAAATTAAAAGATTGGAAATTTAATTTCTGTTTTCATGAGCGCAAAAAAAAAAAACGACGTATACATCAGAAGAATGAAATACTTGCAGTTTTGTTACATGTCCTATTTTTCATAGAAATAAGCTGATGAAAAGGTCAATTGCTGATTATTTTTCATGTATTGCTTTTTGTAAAATGCATATTTGTAAATATTAAAGAAATGAATAACATTTCTGGATAGGTAAAAAAGAATATAGAATATGGCTGTTTACCTTCACCCATAAAATCATTAAAACAACGACAGAAAGAAAAGCAAACGAACAAACAGCAAATACGTTTCTAACAATATCTTTAAGGCACATTCAGCAAGTTAAGTTATATCTTCGTGATAAAATCCCAACTGGGTCTTTTAAAGCCAGCATCTAAATGGGCCGCTAATTATATCTTCTGATAACTATTGTAAATGTATAATACTCAGAGGCATGAACATATCTTGTTGATATAAACTTAACTGAGATATTGATCATAGTATTTTCAAATATCTAAACCTGTCTCTGTGATAAATATAAATTTTCTAACTATAATAATTGATATATGGTATATTAATGTTCAAATTCATTTAATTAAAAGGTGTCAGAAAAGTGACTTAAAATAAAGATTATTTGGCTCTTTGAGTTTTGTTTATGAACAAAATAAAAACCTATATTTATGTCATTCTTAGAAATAAATAAATACTTCATTATTTAATAAGATATCCACAGAACGTGCCAATAACCTCTTTTCAACCTGCATGATTTGTTTGTAACTAAACACAAAGCTACACAATGGGCTATCTGTGTTCTGCTCACCTCGGGTATCGAAACCCGGGTTCTGGCGTTGTAAGTCCGCAGACTGCCAACCTGCATGGAATCAACGATACTCATGAAATAATATGTGGATTTAATAATACACATTTTTTTTTAGATAAGTTAAAACACTTTGTATTTTATCCGGATATATCATAACTAACGAGGTATAAAATTTGGAGGCAAAAGATATACACGATCACAAGTTTAAGAAAAAAGCTTATGATTCTTTAAACTGCGTTTGATTTTAAAAAAACTGATCTCATAAGAAAATTTATACTGTAATAAAAATTTTGTGGCGGGAAAAAAATAGGATAGCTTTATCAATTTCAAGTTGCGTTACATTATACGAAGACAATGTTAAAATTGATTTTAAACAGTTTATGATTTATTTTTCTTTTTTTTATTACAAATCTTGTGCCCAAGATAATATGGTTGAAATTTCAGGTTAGCAGTTTACAGTCTTTAACCACCGTCAGAGTATATCTTTATACAAACTTGGTTCCCAAGTTCAGTCTAATAAACATTTAAATTTCCAGTTAATAATTATTAGTTTTTGTTAGCCATTTCACATGCTAATAAATATTGGCAAGACAACAAACGTTATTGCGCGTCTAAAAGTACAAAAAAAATATTTTCCATTCCAAAAAAATGGAAATTTCTTGTAATAATACTTCTTACCACGTGAAACGCTATACCTTTTTTTTGGAAAGCATGCTTATAATAAGAGTAAGAAAAATATAGAAGACAAATGGTTTTAGATAAAGAACCCACAGTGTCATAATATCTACAAAACAAACACACTACAGTATGTTCTGATAGGTGTAAAGATATTAAGTTGTACTGGGCAAATCCCTGTTGTAAAATTACCAGACTAAATTTGGCAAGAGTATGTTAACTGAATATAATACAATTCATGTTGCCCAACGTCATTTCACCGTAACCACCTCCTCCTCTTCAGATGAGATCTTGTGGAATTAATAGCAGGGTGTAAGCTTTTATATAGGACCTCCAAGGAAGAGAATCCATTGAAAATGTCCGGTTTCCTGTTCATTGGTGCGCAAACGATGACAGCACAGGCGCTCATCCAGCACGATAATTGTAGTGCTTCTTTTCGTGTCTGCCCTCTACCGGCTGTTAAATTTCACGCCTTTCTATATAAGAACCTGCCAATACTCCATCCAACTTCTTATCCCGCCCAATAGCGTGACTCTTTACATTTGGTAAAAAAATGTGAAGCAGATGCGTGAGGTGAGCGCTACGTTTCAGCAGCATGGAGGCTAATTAAGGGGTTATCTGAAATGAGAATTTGTGGAAGAAAAAATTAACACAAAAACTCATAACAACTAGAACACGAATAGCGACAAATTGCGTCGAAAATTGCGATGCGCAGACAAAGAAACATCCTAACTGTAATCCTGGTTTCCGCTGTTGGAATTACCGTCCATAATTTACCCTTCACTGATGCACAAGGTAATTGTTTCGAAATTACAAAATTGCGTTATTTGGGATTTTCGAGAAAATTTAGAGTCAGTGGTGATACATTATTCGTTTAGAGTAAACGAAAGCGGAGAGTAACCAGTATTTGAACTTGTATCATTTTGACATGTTGATAATTACTAAACTGTGATGTACCATCAGTAAAGATATACGTTGTTAGTATAGATTTCATCATCAAGTTACACTTTACACGTGGGTCGTTATTCCGTAAATAGCTAAAAGAAAGGAAAGGCATTTGTGTATATTATGTGATTGTTAAACAACAGATGTTATTCTGATTTTTTTTATATAAACCGTAAGCGTCACACAACGTTGTAAGGTGTTACTCAAGTACATTATGAATCAACTGAGTATTTCTTAAATATTTAAAATCATTTCACAATAACCATATTAACTAATTATTGAATTAATTAATTTACTGATATAAATATGGTGAACTTGTTCTAGTAACTTATTATTTGCTAGAATAAGAGTCTCTTAAATACCAAGGTGTTTAAATTATATATATAAACAAGAAACAATATAATAGAATTGAAACTCAAAATTATGCTTCTGTTATCATTTCTTTTTTATCATTTGGCGTTTGGATTTTGCTTTGATAGATGAAATATCTCCAACGCATTTGAGTACTATGACCACAGGCATTATCCGTTATGACTTATAGACGATAACAAGGAATGATAATGGAGGCAGAATTTTGAGTTTCAATTATATGATATTGTTTCTGGTTTATAATAACTTCATTATTATTTCATAGTGCTGATCTTAATCGTCTATGAACAATTAATGTATTGCATAGCATTAGGTATATTGATTTGTGTGTGTGTGTGTGTGTGTGTATATATATATATATATATATATATATGAGGCCCGTCATAGCCAGGTGGTTAAGGCACTCGACTCGCAATCTGAGGGTCGCGGTTTCGAATCCCTTTCACACCAAACATGCTCGCCCTTTCAACCGTGACGGTCACTCCCACTATTCGTTGGTGAAAGAGTAGCCCAAGAGTGTGCGATTGGTGGTGATGACACTGCTAAATTAGGGACGGCTAGCGCAGATAGCCCTCGTGTAGCTTTGCGCGAAATTCCAAAACAAACGATATATATATATATAAAATAAGGACCCAGTCCATTTCGGACGATTCTTCATAATTGCTATAAAGCTATCACTGTAACTTCAAAGTATCACATTATTGGTAATATTCACAACACTGCTCAATTACGGCGATTAAAACTATATGGCGGTTTGTTTAAATTTTTTTTTTAAAAACACAGTTGGCTGCCACTTGAAAATTTTTCCCTACCAATAATTCTCCTTTACATAAATAAAATGCTCTTCCTCTGACTAGTAAGAAAATCCACTAAGGACCAAGTCGTTTGTAAGAGGCTTAAACTAGTATTAGATTCCTTCTTTCCCTTGAATGAGACACTTTCTTAAAAATTGCGGACTCATAAAAAAAAACCAAGACGGTTGTAAGAAGCATGTACTAAAGTTAGATACTATTTTTTCCCCACTGAAGAGATCTTTCAATAAAATAGTAAAATTCATTAAGGATCCAGTCCATTGTGAAAGGCTAAAATTAATGTTAGATTCGCCCTTTTCTACTGATCAGAATCCTTCTTGGAATAGTAGAATCCATTAAGGATCCAATCCAATATGAGAGCTCAAATTAATGTTAGATTCATCCTTTCTTATTGGTAAATATTATTCTTGAAATAGCAGAATCAATTAAAGATCCAATCCAATGTGAGAAGTTTAAATTAATGTTAGATTCATCCTTTCTTATTGATGAGATTCCTCTTTGGAACAGTATAATCCATTAAGGACCCACTCAATTTTTAGATTTTTGAACTAATGCTAGAATCATCCTTTCTTTCTGAGAAAACACCTACTTTGAGTAGTAGGATCCATTATAGATACATTCGGTCATTATATTATGAATTTGGATATAAATACATTTTCTTACTGGGGATTTCGTTTGAATGAAATATTTGTCACATGAATAAAACACGAAGAGATCAGGTGGTTGTAAAAGGCTTAATTTGACTCTCATTCAAATACATTTCAAAAGTGAAACAAGTTTCAATCAAAATTTTTTTGGTCTTTCTCCTAAATATCTTGCTAGTAGTTTAAGTTTACTTTTCGTTTTTTCTCACAACAACTGGTTTAGTAAAAACCTTTAAATTTTAATTCATATAAACAGAACTCAGTTTTGCTTACTCGCATATCATCACCTGACAACGATAATGTAAATGTAAAGAAAAAAGAGCGGGCTACTTGTTAACAGATGAAAGTAAGCAAATGTCAAATAAACAAGAATATTTACGTTGATTTAAGATACTATATAAGGTAAACTGTTGCTACACCAGCAAGGTTACTGTGACATCACGTTCAAGGCACAAAAAATAGTCCACGTTTTCTTCAATATTAGCACAATCCGTAAGGCATCGAGTACAAAAATATTTTTGTAAAATAATTGTTCTTAAAAAAAAAAGATCGGTATATAAATATTTGAAAATCTCTTGTTTTTGAATTCAAAAAGGCTGATTAACACTCAGACGTTTGTGATTTTACAAATACGTTTTATTTAAATGAAACTCATTACCGAAACTTATCATTTATTTATGATAAACAATACATTTTATGAAGCAAAGATTTTGTTTGTTTGTTTTGAATTTCGCGCAAAGCTACACGAGGGCTATCTGCCCTAGCCGTCCCTAATTTAGCAGTGTAAGACTAGATGGAAGGCAGCTAGTCATCACCACCCACCGCCAACTCTTGGGCTACTCTTTTACCAACGAATAGTGTGATTGCCCGTCACTTTAACCCCCCTCCCCCCACGGCTGAAAAGGCGAGCATGTTTGGTGTGATGGGGATTCGAACTCGCGACCCGCCGACTGCGCGTCGAGCGCCCTAACCACCTGGCCAAAGAGATTTTAAGGTAGAGTTATATTGAGTTAAATCTAGTTATTTTAAGTGCAGAGAAAATGAAAGCTATAGTGTCTGTTTGAAACTCATTGCCGAAAATTACTATTTATTTATGAAAAGCAGAACATTTTATGAAGAGAAGAGATCTTGAACTAGAGTTTTATTTCAAATACAGAAAAAATTAATGTCTGTTTAATTTTCATTCATTTGAGAAACAATCTTAAAATGATCGTCATAAAGCTGGCCTCTCTAGGTTCCTTAACTTTGTATATTTTTATATATAACGATTTTGATAATTCGAAAATCAACATGACCATTTCATTTAATTTGGAATCGCTAACTAAACATTTATAGAAATCGATAAATTATATCTAACTTGCAATTTAATGAATAAAACTGCCGAAATTAAAAACTTATGTTTTTCGTAATGTTATTGTGCTCACAAATCCGGTTCTTAGTTTCGAAATGGAACTTCAAGCTGGTTAGATTTGAAATATTCCGCTAGTACCAGATTACTGCTATAACTTTGGACACTGTATGGTCATGATCACGGTACTTTCCGATAGAGAAGTGGTTCTAAAAGTACACCCTCGTGCAAAGTACAAACGAATTTGGAAGAAAATAAATGACCCAATCCTTTTCTGCCACACCTCGGATCAAAGCAATCTATCATCGCAGGTTATACTCCAGAAACAAACAACTTTCAGAAAGTTAGTTCTGGCTTTCTGTCACTCAGTGATTTCCTGACTTTGTTGTTTATTTGCAAAATTTTCTTATCTAGAATTCAATTTTGTACAAATTTATAACATTTTCAATTTTCATCATATGTTTACTGGTATCGTCCGTATAACCGTGTCTGTGCATGAAGAATAAAAGCAATCACTATTCCCACAGATAAATTGAAAAAATGAGGGAAAAAAAAAAATGCACTAGAAAATCAGCCATTGTTTTTAACGTCTTAAGAAAATATCTAAAAAAATAATCGCTGTGCTAACTTAGTTCTTGAGTAATGATTTATACACATCTGTAAACCTCTTCGTTTACAACTAGTTTAGATAATTATTGTAACTACTTTACATTCATTATAACTCATGCTGTACAAATAACCCACATCAATGGATTCTTTTTGTATTTATCGATCCATATCCTTTATTATCGATAGTTTCTTTTTGTATTTATTGGGAACCTAAACTGCAAATATATATATATAAGTATTTTGTTTCTATAAGGCAACTATATAGGTTTAACATTTTGACCTTTTAAAGACTTGGACTTATAAGCATTTTAACTTAACTTTTAAGTCAATGTAGCATGAGCATTCTTTACATAGGTAATTATCGATTTTCCAGAATTAACAGATTATCAAATAATTGGCTACAAAATGCATTAGTAAAACTAGTTAGAAGAAGTATAACTTTCATTTATTTAGTACAGCATAACTAATAGATTGAAATTTATACTGCGGGTCAGCTCAGCATATGTATTTCAATTTAATTTTCAGACACTTTTATACCGCTATAGCAATTTATTGAAAAGCACGTAATAAAGTTTACAGTGCATAAGTTAGATACATCAAATAAATATGGCCCGAACCATTCAATAAATGTGTTTGTTTTCTTTTAAAGATAAATCTATCTTTAAAAGTCTTCTTCGTGAGTGAGACTTTAACATATATATACTACATTGTAGTAACTTATTTTTAAAGCAAGATTACTTACTACACAGGGCAATAGATTTCTAAGTATATAGAAAGATTGGAAACTACCAAACAGCGCAAGAAAAACAGTTTTCAAAATGATTGTTTGAAAGTTGCGGTAAAAATCAATATAAATTATCGAACGGTTCAGTTGATTATGTCTTTAAAAGGCTTTGTTATCAGACTAATAAAATGTTACTAGAAAAAAGGAAGTCTTTGATGACATTACTTTGTCTTTAGTTGTTTGGCTGGTTATTTGTTGCTAAGCCCAAAGCTACACAGAGGACTATCAACGCTGTGTCAACTGTCGGGAATTGAACTCCAGATTTTAGAGTCGTTGCTTTGTCTCATCACAACAGTTTTGTCATGTTATCATGGATGTTTATAAAACATGTACTAGAACGTTACTCTTCTTGATCGTAAAAATAATATTTTGAAGAAAAAAAAGTGCCTTTATTAAACTTTTTTAATTGTGTATATTCAAATTTGACGTTAGAAATAGAAATTCAAATATATATATGTTTTATTTTGTGTATATAGTTGAAAAGTGAAATCAGAGATTTGCAAATTAGAACTTAATTTACATATAAAAATATTCTTTTTTTTTATATTCTTTTAATTTTCTTTACTATTTTTCAAATAGAGCCGGTATTGAAATAAACCTTAGTTTCTTAAAACATTCGCAAGGATAAAAATTACACATTTTGTGTTAATTTACTCATATACCTTCCGATGTTTTTACATATTTTCTCCACATGTGTTAAACGAGTTTTACCTGATAACTTTTACAGATTGAATAATCAAAGCTTCCATTATGACTTTACTTAATAAAAAATGCCCCGACAAGGTATTTCTGACAAATGGAAATTTATATTTGATTTGAACTAAGTAACATAAAAATATTGCAAGCAGTAGTTGTATAATGTAGGCATAGATATTATCGATATTTTTGAAAATAAATTAGTTTTCTTATAGACTAGATCTCTTTTTAAAGAAATTATGTTATCAAACTAGTGCAACGTTTCAAGCAAGCGATGAAAAACGAATAACGTACAAAGTTAGAGTGTGATGTTCTGGGCACGCTAGGATTAATAATTTTGATTTATTTTTTCACAAAAAGCCATTTTTCATAAATGAAAAATTGCCGCGCGTGCCCACGTAAGTGCGAAGGTTCAAGTTAAGTAGTGCGTTAACTAAGCATCAGTTTGTTTGTTTGTTATTAGGCACACAGCTACACAATGGGATATCTGTGCTCGACCCACTTCGGGTATCGAAACCCGGTTTCTAGCTTTGTAAGGGCAAATAGGTATTAGCAACACAAAAAAATTACTACTTTCATGGTGTAAACATTGAAGGTAAAAATACACAACAGATTATCTATAGTATACAATACAAAACGTGGTCAGATAATCTAGTGTTGTGATGTAATTCTACTCCTAAATTTTATGTCTTTTTTATTATTTATAAATACGATATCTCGTGTTTACTGAAAATGCTTTATATTTATCTCTCGATTTCTCCATCTGGTTTAAGCTTACATATAAACTCAGAAGTTAAAATTATATTAACTTTCTCTACCAGAGGTTTTGAGCACTAAATTATTGATAAGTTGTACCATTGACCCAAGGGTTATGACTTGTTACCGTTAGAGGACAGCACCGGGTGATGAAAAGTTTATGTTCCAAAGAAGATGCTGATAGATGTGTCTATCAGCGGTTATCTCAGCCTTGTTTTCATAGCTTAACTTTCTATATCAGAGCAACTCTTCGCATACAGACTGAGTGAAAAGATTTCATCAACAACATAAAGTTAACACCTTCTCCATTTAGTTTTTGAATGTCTGGCTTTCGTCGTATACAGAGACTGAAAAGCTGTAAACAGACGGATACCACCCAGAACTGAGAACAACAGCACAAACGCTTCACGTGCAATCGAGTTTACCACACTTAGATGACAGCCTATCAACACGAGAGAGAGAGGATGAAGAACAAAACATACTCACACAACTTAATATGCACTGACTTTAAACTTTAGTATCCAAAGGATAAAGAAGGTTACTAAATATGTACATAAAATCAGTTGAAGCTCTTCTGCATTAACCATTATTTTATTACTTGTAACTGCGTCGTTTTTAGCCTTTTCATTTTATTGTTATAGCAATGTGTACTCGTATGTTCCTAAGGGTTTTATTGACTTCACATGATCGATGAGTTTTGTTCAACGGCTTTCTTAGATTAGTCATTTTCTGAATACAACTTGTATGGTATTGTTATACTATTTTTTATGTTTCAGAACTGGGCAATAAGGCCTTAAAATGAATGCCTATAACTACGATAATTATATTATAATAATTATTAAATCTAATTAAAAAAATAACATTAGCTAGAATCAGTCAAAATGTCCCGTACCTAGATTATAGGGTTTAGATAGAGTGTTTAGAAATACAAGAATCTCATTCAATTAGTCGTTAAACAATTCAGGAAGCATTACCATCATTTACACATTGATTGTGGGATTAATGTTTTTTTAATCGCGTGACGAAAATATAAATACGAAACGAAATTTGGCGAACTGTTCTAACATTTACACAAAGTGACTGCAAGATAGATATGATGAATAAAGAGTAACATGTACACTTTTGTTCTCTTTAGAAATACTTTCCTTTGACATGCTCGTGATTTGTTTAACTCCGTACAAATCATTTCGCGAGCTGGTTGAAAATAAAACCCACGGTAGATGACATTTATTATTTAAGTGACATATTCCAGGACGATTTGTTTCAGATTCTTCTCTGGTTATGTTTTATGTGCTTCTGGGATCGATGAGTTAGAGTGAAGATTCAGCGGTCGGCTGACAGTTGCTCCCGTGTACGGAGCAAGTGCTCATTTATCCATGTTACAAATGGACTTCAGGTCAGAAAGCAGCTTGCTGTGTCACAGTCTCACATTACGTTGACTCTCTACGGATGGGGAATCACGGCGGGAACTATACTGTGATCAAAAAGCTTTAAACAAACACTGCTGCCAGATATCTGGCTCCAAAGATTCACCACTCTGACTGCCCAAGCAGTTGACAACTTAATTGAGTCACCAACATTATGATATCACATCAAAGACAAAGTTGCATTCTGACGTGGCTGGGGAATAATAGAACTATTCATTAGAGAAGAAATATGAAATTGTCCCTCGAGCAGTCATACCCAACTATCAGCATTAGTTGCAGGTGCATTAATCAGCTTTATCTTCTTTTCCGCTGGTGAGACATTGTCTTCAAAGACCCCAGGTTGTACATCATTCCACATCTACCATACAAGTGTCAAAGTGTTTAAATCTTTAGAATTTGTGTCACTGGAGCAAAAATATATGTCTTTACTATGTAGTATATTTCTTCTGATCTCTTTGAACATTTGTCGATCTCGCAATTCTTGCCCGGTGACCGTCATGGTAACCTCATCTACATTGTAACTTTACAACCTGCTGATTAGACTGAAATTAACGACCCGCATCATAATTCAATGTTTTCACTTTTTTTTCTCTCGTTATCTTATGAAATTCACACTTCATTTCACCGGCTTTATTTTCAGTAGTTGTTAACTAAACGGTTCCTTAGAAATTTCTCACTGGAATATTTGTGGTGTTGTTATCAGAGTCTCTTATTTGCTTAGAACATCCAGTACTCTATAGTAATTAACCTAATCGTTACATTAGCAGTATTCCGTGTGATTTCCTTTCAAAGAGAACGTGGTCTTTATCTAACCAAACTTAGCGACAAAGAAGACTCATACAATCCATGTAAAAATTGTAAAAATTCGGTAATCTTCACTTTTGAAAGACTTCGTAGACATTCATAGCCATATAAGTGCAACGACAAGAATGGAAGGGAAACTTCATATCTCGTTATACCAGCTGAACATGAACGCTCTGAACAATACATTGTTTCCTGCACTATTAAGGGCTTGTTCGAGGTGCAACATCTTACAGAATTAGTTCACCAAATTTTCCTATCACTCGATCTTCGATATTGATATTTTAAAGTTTTGATCAGATTTTGACGGCAAGTCACCACGGTGGAAAACACGAGACTTATTTGTGTCTGTAATGCCCTCTTGTGGCAGAACTCAGAACTTCAGCTTCAGTGAAAATCACCTATAGTTTTCGATACGTTTGTTTGGAGGAGTACATTTTTAAAGTTGATGTTCTAAAATAAAACCATGTAGTCGTTTATGTAACAAGAACATTCAATGAAGTTAACCATGCCACATCTAGCTAGAAAATTTTGAAAAAAAAATTCAAAAAATATTATGAACTGAAGTTTTGTACGTGTGGCTTTTGTATTCTCTACATATTTAGACAAACAGAACAGATGATTTTTACTTGTAGCTGGTTATGTCTCCGCAGAGAGATATACTGTTTTTCTATTGTTTCTTCTTTTTCTTTCTTTCTTCTCCTTCCAAACAATTTTCATTCGACCGCCATTCCTTCATTTCTCGACATACCTTGATCAAATACAACTAAACAACTTCTTCATTTTATCTAGTTAAGCCTTTTTAAGGATTTTATGGGTTCAAAGGTAAAACAACTGAAATATAATGTATATTTTGGGCTGTTGTACAAACATATTTACAGCAATCCAGATGAAAATTGGCACAAATATAAATTTTTTATGCGCTTAATACATTAACTTACAAAATGTTAGATTTGCCCATTTTGAATTTTTTTAGGGGGGTCACAGCTTACAAAAAAGCATACTTTTTGGGTTTTGGATCAATTAGTCGACCATATTTTGACCAATCTACATGGGATTTGGTACAAAGATTCTTTTTTTACAGGTCCCACACATTGACAAACAAAAATAGTGTACTTGCACATGTTTAGTAATTGTAGAGGGGCCAAGATGCCACAAAAAAGCATAATTTTAGGATTTTTTTTAGTAAGTACTCGGCCATATTTCGGCCAATTTACATGCGATATGGTACAAATATGCTTTTTCTACAGGTCCAAAACAGAAATATAGACAATTTTGGAATTTTTGTCTTTTGCTCAATTTTTCATCGAGAAAAGCAAAACCTGGGGTTTTCTGAACTATTCATGTGTATGTCAACCAATTTACACGGAATTTGGTATAAAAATACCCTCTTGTAGTGATATACCAAGCAGTGATATAGACAGTTTTCGATTTTTCAAAATTGGCCATGTTGGGATTGCCTGGCGGAGACATGTTGCATATTCACCAGCGAATGTTGGCCTCTTAATGTATATTGTGCATTTATTTCAAAATATATGTGCTGTACGTAATATTATAATATATATGCGAATTTTGTCAAATACTACTGTAGATTTCTGCCTATCTAAGCATGTGCTCTTTATTTACACATCTTAAGAAGCTCTGCTACCGATTTGTACACGTAGTTAGTATATACTGTAGACAGTTTGAGAAGCTGAACGGTAAACTTATATTTAAATGTAATGTATTTTGTACATAAAAAATTTACAAGTTGAACCGCAGATTCAAAATTTGCAAATGGTGTAATCGGTACTGGTTTTATAAAGCTGGACAGCATATTGGAATTTGTAGCTAGTGTATGATGTACAAAACTTGACAAAACGAACTATTTGTGTCTATAACTAGTGTATTCTGCAGGCATCTGGTGAAGTTGGACTGTAGATCTGTACCTAAATACAGAGTATTTGCTCACAAAGTTCGATAAACTGGACTGAAAATTTGTAATGGTAAATAATGTATGCTGTACATAATCTGTAAAGTTTGACTATAGATTCCAATTTTATGTTAACAGTTTAACAAACAAACATGTAGAATTGTACCTATAGCTAACGTATTTTGCACAAATTTTAAAAAGTTAAATTCGATGTCCTTACCTGCAGGGAGTATATCGTGCACATATTTTGATAAACTGGACTACAGATTTGTACTCGTAGCTCGTGTATTTCTGAATACGTTTTAAGAAACTGGATTATAGGTTTTACTCGTAGCTAGAGTTTTCCTCACACGTTTTGAGAAGCTGGATTACCTGTATTTTGTATAGTGTGCAAATGTCAGCAAATGGAACTACAAATTTGTTCCTGTAGCTAGTGTGTTATGCTCACACATTTCGATAAACGAGAATACACATTTTTTATATTTTGTAATCATAAAATGAATTTCTACAAACACACACGCATAGAGTTTAATATATCTATGAAAGAAATATCGAAGAAAAAGAAATTAACACTACATTGGATAAAAAGTCATTTATGTTTATGTATTGAAGAAAACTGCAATGCTGAATAACAGTAAACCTTTTTGGCTGTTTCATAATACGACAGACTGTTAATAAGTAGCAGAAGGTACGGTGATTTTTAATAAAGATAAATAACAAACTAATAAAAGAGGAGATGAAGTTAACTAATCTTCATAAATCAAAACAACCACAATAATATTTATTTATTAAAACCGTATTCTTCAAGAATATAATACTTTCTCCGAATCGAAGAACGGAAGAATACAAAATTTCGGATTTTTTAAGTGATTTGATTCATTAATTTTTTATCAATGAAAATATGTCGAAAAGCTCTTTTACGGCCAACTGACGAAGTAAATATTTGTATTTTGTTAGTGAGTTAATTTTCGAACACAACATTAGTGATTCATTTTAATAAGAAAAACCTCTCACACGTAAATTAGAATAAAATCCTGTTACATTCGAGTCATCACGAAAGTAAAAAATGCGTCATTAAACCTGGGTTTGTTTCTTTGTAGTTA
>NW_013665667.1:863950-895653 GCF_000517525.1 Limulus polyphemus | reverse complement strand
CTTTACTTATTATTTTTTTCTAAATAGTAGATGAAATTTACATTCACTAGTACCACTATCTGTATCTGAATGAGTGCACAAAAGTATCTGAGTGTCAGGTTAAAGTACGAATTGAATCCCATTCTGTTCTTACTTTAGCAACTCTCTGACTGAACACACTTACTTTATTTCCACTTTCTAAGTCTTTATTTGAGTCACAATCGTTTGAAATGGTAAATTGAAAATGATTAACAGTCATTTAAAGAAGTTATCCTGATTATCTTAACTACCGAAGTTTTGCAATAAGCCTGTAACAAGGTGTCAGAAAGTTATATTAAATCATATATTCTTCATTTCTAAGTGAATACCAGAAACACACCACAATAGGTGGAAATTGTTACATACTCTAAATACGTGAAGCTCATTCGAGAACTTTATTTGACTGGAAATATGTGCAACTGATATTATGCAAACATCAGATCGATTTGAATTGTGAACACGTTAAACCTGTGGTGACAACGTTCTTGTGGGATTTACTATGCACGGATGGGACATGAAAATCTACCTCCTTATATATTAGCGAAAACAAAATAGAATTAACTCCCAATAAGTTTACTTTGTTGTTGTTGTTTGTTTTCGTCCACAAATTATATGAGCCACCTTTACTAGCTATAAGTTAATCCATTCACTACATTTGTTTTCCTAATCTGGTTATGTATTAAAAAGAAAAAAAAAGTCTCTACTACTGTATATATTAAACTTGTGTGGGAATAACACAGTTAAAAGAAAACTTCGCGTCTCTCTGGAATGAACTAGCATCGTGTGACCTTGAATAAAATCCATTTATTCTAACAACGACAAATTCCGGTCATACTAAGCTATGTACTTAGAGAGAAACTAAAAACCAACATGGCCATCGGTACAGCTAATTAAATATATTTTTCTTACGTTTCTACTTATAAAGATTAGAATGCATTAGATGACTCTATGATAAATGTTCGAGGTCAACCTTCACAAACCTGTGTCTGCTTAATGTTTAATGTGCAGTTCTGAGGTTTTCCCTTGACAAATAAATAATAAGGTGGAGTAGTTACTCAGGAGAAATGATAGTATGAATTATATCCAATAAGAACCACCAAATATATTGTCTTTTTCTCCATTTTGTTTCGCATTGATTTTGTATAACGCAATAACTGTCGCACAAAATTCATTTAGTCATCCCCAGGGGCATAAGCCCAGCATAAGCAGGTGTGCTTCAAGTCTAAGGCCGCTGATATAAATCAGAACGTTCATACTGTGATTTATTCGTTACCGATAAGAAACAATGACCTCATTGTATCTGGCTTCTCAGGTCATGCAAATAATATATTTACCAAGACCACACAGAGATAACAAAGAAAACTACTTTCTAGACAAATGCCCAAGTTTCCTCCCCGTTACACTTGTACCAAGAACCTCAGAACTCGCCTGATCCAAATTCGTTAAAAAAAATTTATGCATAGCGGTGTCCTGTGTTTTAAACCGTATTGGATGCTGTTGATATGAGAGCTACTGTCAAAGAGATAAACGACCCATGGAAATGAGCTCCATTCACCATGGATACGTTGTCGTCATGTCTCATTTGTTTTCGTTCTGACGCTATTTATCACAAAGACAGAAAGAGATGAATATCTAAGTCCTCACTGCTTCGACTCTACATCATTTAAACTCTGTCCGCTAGGGGGAGGTACAGGTTATTATATACCTTTCTCAGCAACACTCCCCTTATACCATCAAGCATGCATCTCTTCTTCCTTTTGTGTAAATCTTTCACGTGTCCCATGTAACTGGTTAGCTATCTGTGTTGAATTCATCCATTAAAGACAAAAAGTAATCCTATTTCATTTCATTAATACCCAATGTATTAGTGAAAATTGATTTTCTTTTCATATAATTTATGAATCAATAGTGTGAAATGATAAATTAAATGAATTCTTATAATAATAATAATAAAACAGTCTGCATAACAAAATCAAAAATCTGAGCTGGGTACTTTTGATCCAGTAGG
Source organism: Limulus polyphemus (assembly GCF_000517525.1). NCBI lineage: Eukaryota > Metazoa > Arthropoda > Merostomata > Xiphosura > Limulidae > Limulus > Limulus polyphemus. Next base: position 893,627 of record NW_013665667.1, on the reverse strand, counting down.
TTCCAAGCTTAACAACAGCAAATATTAGAAAACGAGAGCAAACCTATACAATTATAAATATTTGCATAAAACAATTGAAACACGAAATATATATATATATATTTATATTTAATCAATATTACAAACCAAAGTATCTTTGATAGTCGATATATCTCAGAAGAGGACTTTTCACCAATGGAAATCTTGCTTTGTTGAGTAGGGAATGGAGGAGTGACATTAATATTTTTCTTTTATTTAAATTATAATAACATAACATATCTATTTTCATTAACGAAGTAGCTTAGATATATAAACCAATGCTGGCTTTTTGGCTTGAAAAACTGTGGTTTTCCTTTTACTAGTCTTTTCATCTGTATGAGTTTTTGTCTTTTTTTAACCATTCTCGGTGATATACCAAAGGCAGGATACTATGGTTCTACCCGAACTGTATGTTTGTGTTATAAATAAATCAAATTCTCTTTTTATGAGCAAGATTTTTTAATCATATGTTCACGTACAAGCACAATAAATCAAGCTAAGTACATTCCTTCAATCGTTAATTTTATAAAGCTTTTCTTAACTTGTCTGTGTGAATTATTTAAGGAAAATAGGGGTGTGACTGACAGTTTTAAAATTAGCTAACTTCATTTGTGAATTGCCCACTTTTCGATTTTTCCTTTAGAACGACCATTACGTTTTTCTGCGAGTTTCTTGGACGCTTGGCGGTGTTCAATAATGTTTACAATGATGCATAAAGAAAACACATATTGTTCTCTGTCGTAAAGGCGTTGCCTTTGCTAAGAATGTAAAATGAATAACTTTATTACACATAAAAAAGTAAGAGGACTCACATATAAGTCAACCTAATGCCCTTTTGATCTTAAAGAGTGGTTAGTTTCGCGGATGGGCATAACTTAAATCCTAAGAAGCAAATGACTAGTAAATTTATTTTTGATTTGTCACATACTACATGTAGAACTGATTCAAACAAGTGTTCTTCATTTGACTAATTTACTAGCGCTTGTAAGAGTAGTCTATATTCTACTTCATGTTGCTCTTTACAAAACTGTTACTTCCACAAAGACAGGTAGAAGTGTGATTACAACGTGTTAGCGAAAACAAACAACGAAAGAAAAAAAATCCAAAGAATACAATGTGTTGTGTTTATATCATAAGTTATATTTTCTTGTTACAAAATGTTACAAATTCAATATATTTCTCCTAATGCTATCTTCGAATAGGATGCATATCGTTCCTCCACCTGGAGCTTGTTGTTTCTCTAGTTGTTGCCAGATTAGATCGTTTTTATATTCTTCTGTTTGTTGAGCCTTGTGGATCATGTGTGGTTACCCACCCGATATTCATATGGGAAGACAGTAGCACCACTGTTGTGATTGGCTTAATTAGCAGAAGTGATGCCATTACTCATGTTGGTTAGGACTTTCAGATTAGCCTGAGACAGGAGATCAAAGGGTAACACGATCTGGAAAGCCACCGAAGAATCTTTGCTATTTCCTTTATTCTAATCTGAAAGAGTTTCACTTTCTGTCAGCCTGTCTGCACTAATTTGTTTTCAAACTTAATTCTGGTTCAAATTTAAAATTCAGAAAATTTTAGTTACAGTTTTTCTACAAACCATTTATTTCATTAAAGTGTCCTTTTTCTATTTTGCACATATTAATCACACTTCATTTAGACCTGTTTTTCTGTTAAGTTTCACGTTTGTTTTAATTTATGTGAAACCAAAACTAAAGCTCATAAGCCAGTTTTTTTAATCGAATTTCCTTTTCTGACGAAGAAAAACGTATCTTTGAGATAACTTTATCTAATCAGGTATATAAAAGTGTAGAGTATGGTTTGATTTGTGGTGCCATAGCAAAGATTTAGTCGGGTTGGGGTGGTGAATGATTTGTGATCTCCTTAGCTTTGCTTGCATGTATTGTGTTTCTACAGATCCTTTTTGGCTCTTTCAACGTCCCTCAGGCTTCCACTAACTTTCTCTTTCTTGACCTTTCATAAAGTCCTTCTGCATGATCAGAAAATAGTCTTCTAAGGCCAAACCGTGGAATGGTTTTGGAAAGTAGGGTATGATAGACAATAACCTGCCTATTTGTGATGAATTGATGCAAAGTTTTGGTGAACTGGTGAATATAACCTAACTTTCACCTACTAAAATATGCTCTAGATGCATATCAATGTTGACTTTTATTCACAGTAGGCTTGTATATTCATCCTAGATTCTGATGTCACTGACAGAGACATTAGTGCCCTGCATTTGCATGTACAAAATGACATGAAACACGCTAGTTGGATATTAATACTGATTTATGCCATTATTGCACTTCTACTACCACTACCCTTTTGAACAAACCTTCATTAGGAAAATGGACCATGCATAATTGGTTCATGAACTCCGTGTTCTCAGAAAGTATTATTGAAAGTTGAAAGAAAAGGTTACAAGAGTACCTGTTGACTATCCATCATGTTCCACAACAGCAGCACAGAAATGCAGATGAACTTTTTTATTTGCTCATTCATCGACTGTTTTAACCTGAAACATCATTTTACTGTGAAAGATGCTATAACACTGATGTTAGGTTACACAGGGAGAGAATACCGGCGGGTAATAGACACAATATATCAATCCGTGGAACTTAAGGAGTAGCACTGAAATATCCAAATCCAACTTGAGTTCTACACAGGTTGGTAAACAAAATATGGATTCATGCTATTTCTGGCATATGAGAAACCAGTTATAGGTAAATAATTGTGTGTTGTAACACTTTTATGACTCACACAGATACGAGACCCAACCTGGGATACATCTAATGGTCTCTAGGTTTCTTTTGCAGAAAGAGAGAACACTATGGAGTGTTATCCACTACAAATAACTACAGATTATGAAGACGTGAGTCAAACTTACCATCTGCATTGCCCAAAGAAGGAATTGGTTATGCCAGAGAAAACTGTGAGCTCTTCTCCAGCAAACACCTCCCCCCCCCACACACACACACGAACATTATCTTCAGAGTATAAAGGAACTGCTTTGGAGCCGTAGGAGAGATTCATACTAACAGGAATTTAATTTAAACATTAAATTAATAGCCAAGTTGTACCATGTGGTGGATATGATGATGGTATGCACTTCAACATCTCATTCACAATCTGATGATGTGGCCGAACAGACCAGATGAATTATAAACTTCTTACTTTTAAAGTTTATAATCCTGGACCAAACCAATGATCACCTCCTCTGTCTACTAACAAATTACACTTTTCTCCAAACTGTTTGTTATTTTGGCATGCTCTTAGTTGATATAATTCACTTCCTAAAATGTGTAAAATGGTTGCAAGCAACCAATATCAACATACACAAGCACAATTTGCTGGCAAGTAGAAAAATCACCCATATAGCAGAAGCATAATTATAACAAGGTGGTGGAGTGATGTCATTGGGAACTTAGTAACTTATTGTAACTTTGGTATTCACTAGTTGCATACCAGCTCCTAATTTCTCGAGGAACTGGCCAATCATTTGACTTGATGACGAGGAATCCACTTTTTAGAAAATAAAGTTTAGAGACGGTTTGAATGGTTAATGAAAGAAACGTTTATTACAAATGTAAAACGTTTCGACAATCTTTTGTCATCATCCGGTACAAGTCTTCATTTGTGATCTCCTTAGTTTTGCTTACATGTATTGTGTTTCTACAGATCCTTTTTAGTTCTTTCAACGTCCGTCAGGCTTCCACCAACTTTCTCTTTCTTGACCTTTCATAAAGTCCTTCTGCATGATCAGAAAATAGTCTTCTAAGGTCAAACCGTGGAATGGTTTTGGAAAGTAGGGTATGTTAGACAATAACCTGCCTGTTTGTGATGAGTTGATGCAAAGTTTAGGTGAACTGGTGAACAAGCCATAAGAAGAAATCTAGAAGAGATGTTTGTGAGAGGTAATTATAACAAAATGTGGTTTACTGAAGTTCCCCAAAACTGTATTTTAAACAATGTTTTTAATGAATTCTCTAACAAGACCATTAATGTAGTTAACCAAACCCGTAAAGTGAAGACTAATTTCACTAGCGAAGAAATGAAATGCATCATTGTACTGAATTATGACAAAAGCTTGTCGAAACGTTGTACATTTGTAATAAAGTTTCTTTCACTGCCCATTCAAGCCATCTCCAAACTTTAGTATCATCATTTGACATCTTAACCTATTGAATACACAGAATCATAAATATTTATCTGTGGTGCACAGATACAAAAATACTAATGCTACTAATCCTAATCCAAATGACAAAGAGCAAGTTGCTAATGACATTTTTTTACTATCTTCATGAACAAAAAGAAAATAAGCTTCTATGAGCTGTCCTATTGAATAGAAAAACTGATAAAAAACAGAGCCAATGAGAGGGTGAGTTAGCTAATCTTGGTATGGATAGTATAGTTTGTTTCTCTTTGTTGACTCAATGGAAATTTGGCTGAGCTCCAATTTTTCAGCACAGATTTTTAGAGTACTCACCGTCCTTGAGTACTAGGAATTTTCAACCTGAATAGCAAACTAAACAACACATGGGTTAAATGACCAGGTCAGAGACCCCCAAGGTTCAGCTGTAGCTATCCCTAATTTAGAGCTGCTAACCAGATGGTGGACAACTAGTCAGAAGTATCCACCATCTACTCATAACCCAACCCAGAACACTGTTTTATCAGGTATCGCTCGTCTTCAGCTGTGGATGAGATGTCTTATTTTCTTATTTATTTAAATTACTTTTTTTTTTGGAGAATAACAATGTTGAGACTTTAATGTCACAGATTTTATGAATATATACTGTAGTCTAGTCTACTGATACATCACAAGTCATATTGACCAAAGCTGACTCTTCTCTTTCTTTTCTTATAAATGTGATTATATCTTTATATTAACAGTAATCATAAAAGGCATTGATGGTATCAATCACTTACTGAGCTGTAATTGAAGAGCATCATCCACTTTTTACACTGTATTACTATTGAAAACCTGATAGATGAATAGGAGGCAATGTATGGCCCATCCAAATTCAGAGGCTGAAAACAGAGTCATAATTCACAAATATCTACATGTTTCTCCGAAGACAAAGCTATGCAACCATCAAATGGAGCGCCAAGAAGATAAGACCAGGACAGCATATGAGCATACCTTCAATAGGACATTGTAATAAATAAACTGGAAGTATGTTATATCTAAATGTGGAGTGAATTTATCTCTCAGTGGTTCTCAAGGTCTGTTAAGAAAAGAGACACCTATAGTAGAAAGTAATGATGTCTGCTCTACTAGCATTACCACTATATCAAATAATAAAACCAGACAATAGATCCAATAACTGACATTGTCACCATATGTTACAGATCTTTCTGCAATTGACCCAGCAGCATGGAGTACTCATGCTATCATTGCAAAGCCCAGACAGCTCAATGGATAGATAAGGAATTTTCTTCTTAGAAAAGAAAAATATTTTAAGGGTCAAGGTATTTGTAGTAATCCAAAGTCAAGGAAGAATGGAGTGGAGGGTCCAAGTGAAGATGAACTTCACTAAGACAAATATACTATCCTATAAGTATTATTAGAGAGTTGCAGACACACCCAGACTTTGAAGAACCGCCTTTTTTATCTTCAGCTTGAGACTAACATTGGATCTTCCCTGTACATATGTACAAAACGTAATGTTCTTTGGATTATTATTTCTACATTCACATTATCTTGTAGATTCTGTTCTTATTTCATTTATGTGAAGATTTTTGTGTATGTGAGAATTATGACTTTTCAATAAGTTATAGTTAATGTTATTTGTTATTTTTGTTTTAGAATTTTTGCACAAAGCAATACAAACGGCTATCTGTACGTAACCATCCCTAATTTCAAACTGATAGGCTAAAGGGAAGTCAACTAACCAACAGCACTAATCAATGACTAAAACTACTTAAACTCATTACTTTATTGTATCTTACATTGGTTTTGGTATTGCCTGATCAAACAATGGGATTTGACCATCACTCTTACAATGCACTCAGACCCCAAAGTGTGAAGTGCATTTTTTTGTAGTGTATATTAACCATAAAATATTAGGTCATGCCTGGCCCCCCCATTTATTATTATGCTGAGTTTATTGTTTAGCTTTAGTTCATATAATTGGCTTAGTTGAGTTGAATATTGAATTATATCTATACATTAATTAATTTCCATTTTGCCTTGTTTTTAAATGAATTGTAAAGTTTGATTTTTTCTTTCACTATTATATTTTTACTCATTACTTTATTGTATTTTACCCTGGTTTTGGTATTGGCATGGTTGGAGCTTCTTCTTAATTTAGTCTATTGCTGTGTATTCCATTCCATTTTGTTTCAAGAACAATTGTTTATTTCGTTTTGTATTTACCTCTTGTATTGTGTGTTGTTCGTTTTATACACTTATAAATTGAGAGTAGATTTTGTGTTGTGAAGTTGATCTAGATTCATGATTTAATGAGATCACAGCAGAAAGTCAGCGAAGTTTAATTTGATGGTAAGGTTAATTTAATTTCAGAACAAGAATGAAAAAGGTGTGGAGAGCTTGAACTGTTTAAATGATAAACTATATCCTTACATTCTTATAGATAAATATATTTTTAGTTACAGTTTTTTTTGTATATTTTATAACTGTTTTTTTCCTTTTGTACATATATTAGTTTCATAAGCCTATTATGCCTGAACTTCATAATACAGCTTATTTTCGTTTATATGAAGTAATCTGTGCAACATATCTTATTTCTTCTTTTTGATTCTCATAAAATCCAAATCCTCTCGAATCTCCTGGTATTAAGAGGACAAATTTACCTGTGAGAGAGAACTTTCCCTCGTCAGGAATACCAAGATAAAGCATCTTTTTCAATATTATCTTAGGAAGATATAACAAAGTGTAATTTTTTCTGTCTAAAAAATTAAATCTCATGGCGTAGAAGGACAGATCAGTAACCAAAGAGGCGGAGAGACAGATAAGTTTTCAATAGTAAAAAATTTTTGTTATATATATATAGTACACTAGACTAACACTGGCTTATAGTAAATGCTGGGAAGACATAGTGTATTACTCTAAACACAACATCGTCGTACTGTTATATTCCATTACAAGCCAAGCGTGGGCTGTTCTTAATACCTCAAGTACGACTAAAAATATTTTATCTTGAAAGTAATGGCCTCGCACTTATCCCACACTTCACGAAGAAAATAATATCCGTCATTTATAGAAGAAACGCACTAGTCCTAGTCGTTCTTTGATGATTCTCATCCATTAAATCAGGCCTTCAAGTGCTCACTTTCGAACCTGACATGTAACACGATTAAGAAATCGCGATAAAAAGTAAGAAATAGATAAAAAAAACATTAGGTTTGGCATTAGGATAACATTTTGTGAACTAATTAGGCATAGAGTTTCTAGAATAAAAAAAAATCATGTTTCTTTCGAAGTGTCTGCAAATAGTTTAGTTTAGTCTCGTAACACAAATGACTGGTATCAGAAAATGTACCTATAAAAAACACAAAAAAAATTGTGCTTTTCATGCTTTTGAAGGACTTTGCTTAACCTCTTTGGGAAAATCGTAAAATATTAAGATATTTTTATCTGATAATATACAATTGATCATTTTTTCTGTATTTTTAGTTATACGTGTATTTACTATTTTTTACGTTCCAAAATCTTCAGAAATCTAATTTTTGTTTTTATTTTACACAGAAATTTAAGTTAAAGACAATTTTAATGACGTTTCATTATTTCAACCACCAATTAACTGCTTACCAGGAAATAAGATGTGTTTTTTTTTTTTTTACCTGTAATAAAGCGGGTGATTGTTTGTTTTTGAATTTCGCGCAAAGCTACACGAGGGCTATCTGCGCTAGCCGTCCCTAATTTAACAGTGTAAGACTAGAGGGAAGGCAGCTAGTCATCACCGCCAACTCTTGGGCTACTCTTTTACCAACGAATAATGGGATTGACCGTCACATTATAACGCCCCCACGGCTGAAAGGGCGAGCATGTTTGGTGGGACGGGGATTCGAACCCGCGACCCTCAGAATGCGAGTCGAGCGCCCTAACCACCTGGCCATGCCGGGCCAATAAAGCGGGAAGCCGTTCTAGTAATTTTCCATAAATTGTAAATTTGCTTTGGTCACCACAAAGTGTGAAACCTACAACAAGATCTTTTTGTTGTTTTACGGCTGCAGCAACCGTATTAACTCCATATTTACTTGTATCTCTCAGCTTGACAATCCAGCATGATATTCTCTTTAACCATTCTTTGGACAGTTAAACTTTGGTTCATCTGAGCTAAGCAATATAAAACTAAACTTTAAACAGTTTTCATTTTTATTTATAACAAATTGTTTAAAACACCTTGGTACAATATATATATCCCCCCCTATCAATGGCTCAGCGGAATGTCTAATGGCTTATAACGCTAAAAGTCGAGTTTCGATGCTCTCGCGGTTGGCAGAACGGAGATAGTCCAGTGTGTAGTTTTGTGCTTAATAACAAGCAAACACACAAACTACCAATATCAAATACAAAAGAGAGACTCCCCCGGTGGGACAGCGGTAAGTCTACGGAGTTCCAACACTAAAATCGGGTGTTCGATTCCACGCAGTGGACACAGAAAATAGACTAATGTGAAGTTGCTCTAAAAACAAACGAATAAATGAGGGTGTGTGTGTTTTTATAGCAAAGCCACATCGGGCTATCTGCTGAGTCCACCGGAAGGAATCGAACTTCTAAAATCGGGTGTTCGATTCCCCGCAGTGGGCACAGAAAATAGACTAATGTGAAGTTGCTCTAAAAACAAACGAATAAATGAGGGTGTGTGTTTTTATAGCAAAGCCACATCGGGCTATCTGATGAGTCCACCGGAGGGAATCGAACTTCTGATTTTAGCTTTGGAATTCCGTAGACTTACCGCTGGGGGGGACAATAAAAGGGGAAAGATATCAAACTGGCCACAGACAATTCTGTACTTACATTAATTGTTTTGGTAAAAAGAAAGGTTAATCATTTTTATTTTTTTTAATTTTTCAAAACTTTCGATCATGAATCGTTAAATTCTACTGGGCCATAATATTTAGCTTTCGGTTCTGATGATTCAGTTAACATAGCTGAACGTAAAACTGTATATTAGGTAGCTAGAAATTTGCATCAGAAATGAATTCTCAACGGAATACACCAAATTTGCGAGTACTTCCACACCGTTCAAATCGTCAACTTTTGTTTGCTTAAAATAATTAAATACATGCTGATTTTATTACTTTTCATTTTACCCGAGTATGCAGTCATTAGAATATAAAATAGAAACATATAAAGTGAAATTGACTTGATAAAAATGATAATTTAATGCTCTGAGTAACCATACTAAAATGTACACGAAGACACACACACAAACATACAACACGCAAATATTTGTTTTGTTTTATAGGTGGGCTAGTATTTTTATTTTCTAAACGAACCTTCACAGTTATAATTTGATTGTGTATTAGTATGTGAGAATATTTATGGCAAAACAACCTAAAAATATTTTGTCATAAATAATTGTTTCAGTAATAAATAAGTCGTTGTATCGGGTAATTATTTCGGCCAAATCTTTATTTTTTACAGTAAGTACGACACAAGATCAACTTAATAATGCATAAAGTAATCGCATGCTTTGCTAAAGTCAGTGACTTTTAAAGGTTTCATAATATTTCTTTTTAATTATTCCACTCACTGCTCAGTAATTTTGCGAATTGATACGGACAAAAGTAGTTTATGAAAAAGTGTACTTTTTTTGCTATTTTAGAGACGTTAAAATAAAAAATAAAAAAGAGAAAACTGTACACGAACGTAGATCATAATTTTAATAAAGAGTAAGTGATGCATAGGTTCGAAAAAGCTTAAAAGAGCTAATATGGGAGAATGAGAGGAGGAATGAGTCTGTTAGTGTGTTTCTGAAGGAGTGAGTGTTTGGGAGAGATTTTTAACACAAACAGGCACTACATATAACAACGTCTTCTTTTTGAATTGATTAGAACTTGGTGTCCATAAACTGAAACACAACCTCACAGCAAGGGTGAACGAGCTCTTGATAAAAGTTGTTTATGGAGATTTTGAAAGTATATCACCAAAAAGAAAATAGATACGATTCAAGTAGCGGTCGAAGCGAAAGTGCCACCCAAATGTTGCCAAAGACGTAATTTAAAACATACTCACCCCTTTTTAAAAAGTCAATTTGTGTGATGACTTTTTGAAAAATAAGTCAATTTGTATGATTCAACATACAAAACTAAAGATGAAAAAGCTGCAGATTAAATTACGTTTCTTTAGGACTTGGCAAATCTAAGGAAGTCGATGTTCGCAATTTTACTGTCTAAAAGCAAATCGTTTTCATTCTTTTGCTGGCTACGTGCTTGTATTACACTGTAGCATAACTATATTTCTGAATAAAGAATGACTCGTAAAATTTTTTTTAAGTTGTAATCTTTCTTCCCAGACGTTTGTTTAGTTCAACGAATAGTTAAATATGATCGTTTGTTAGTGTTGTCTCAAATATTTTGTTATATATATATACATTATATAGTACGCACATGAACTGCTCGCATTCTGAAATGTTACATTTTAATTAAAAGTCTAAATACTGAAGTAGACGTTAAGTATTTTAGGAAAAGACTTACCCGCAACAGATTACTACAGAAACATCTAGAAGGTGGAAAGAAATTGCCAGTTTGCTCAATAACAATGACAAATATTCAAATTTTAAATTCCTCAAAATAGCAACAGAAAGCCAATGAACTTTAGTGTATACGTTTTTGTAAAATTTTAGAAAAAAAAACAATATTCTCGAGAGTGTTAAACAAGAAACTACACAAAAATTAATATTCATAATGTTCTGTTAATATCGCATTACAGTTAAAGATGTGACGTCATTTTTCGAACTTTTGTCTGCGTTAGTAAGCGTTTCGTATGATATATATATATACATTAATCAAACTGTCATACTTAGAATACGTTCATGTATATCATTATTCTTTTAAAAGAAAGAGAGAGAAAATCTTAAATTTTCTCTAACGTGACTGGCATATTTTGGTTTGGTGAGTTGCACCTGAAGATTTTAAACACCAATTTTCGACATTTATTGTCGATTGTCAGTCGTTCTAGGTGAATTCTGAGACCCGTTAACTAAGGTCCTGTATTACGGACAAAGAAACGTCAATAAGAAACGAGCATTTCGCGAGAAATTAAGAAGGGAAAGCATTTTAGCTCACGTGCAATTTTCAAAGCTATTCCACGTCATTTTTATTCCAACGCCTAATGCCTTAGATAATGGAGCAAAGCTCTAAAGAGCCGCCGTTGAAGCCAGTCAGTGAAGAAAAACATGCATTAGACTTTGACGGTCGGAAAAAACAGAAGGGATGATGAGAACCGGCCATATGGCAGCGTCATCAGCCAGTCGAGAAGGAAAGATTCCTGTAATGTGAAGATTACCCTTACACATACCCTAGACAACTTACCTCAGGAACTTTCTTGGTCTACTTCATCAAAGGCTACGTCGACTCGTCTATTTTTAATGTATAGCTTTGAAAAAGCTCACAGGGGCCTCTCTGTATTTCCGTTTCTCTATCATTTTCTGGTGTCTGGAGATCAGCATGCACTTATTCACTTCTGCTTTTAATGTTAGCATATCACTGCAGACCCCCGAAAAATCCCAATGCACATAGCATATATTTAATAATCCATGACAGACAACTCCGTGTCTTTAATCATTGATGCCGAAACCAGCCGTACCATTAGCTGCTGGTTGAGCTCGAGTGTGACAAGAACCGATAAGTCGAACTGCAACCATGGAACTCATGAAGTTAGATTTTAGATAAGTGTATTTTTTTTTATTAAAGTACATTCTGTTTATCACAGGGTTTAGACTTGTACTGTCCAATCTTCGCTTCCTTGTGGGTGGAAATAAACGTCAACAATAAGAAGAAAAATGTTCATCATTTACAGTCAGGAAACCTAATGAGATCACATTAAAATTATATCAACGAGTACAGCGCCAAAATAAATTAATGACACATAAATATTCTAAAATAAATAGGTACAAAGTGTTAAAAAGAAAGGTTCAAACCCATTGACATAGTTTAATTAACTCAGTGATTGTAAACTATAATATTCGGTATAAATCTACTCCAAGACTTGACCATTACGTGATAGTTTTTATCCTCACAAAACTTGCATGTTCACCATTCCCCTACCGTCTAAGTTCAGAACTAACGGTCCATTTGTGACTATGTTGAATATTTGCAAGACGTTTAAAATCTACATCTACACGAATGTTAAATGTTTGCTATTTATTTCTCTTCTCACTGTACACTTTTCTGACGATTACAATATGAGAACTGAATATGTACAACCAGTATATAATTTTAATTTATTTTTAATCTTATGTGATGCATATTTTATTTTACTGTCGCTTCTAATTGTTAAAATACAAAAAAAGAGAAATTTTTTGATCTCCGTCATTTATCAGACAAATTAAATCATTCGAAATAGAACTAATCACGTTGGTTGAAAATTTAGAAAATAGGAATGAATGTTCCACTTATCCAAGTTGGTTGAAAACAGTTCGTGAGCTACAGTTTGCATACTTAAACTTTTTATACAGTTTAATTAAGTTTGCAATTAGCTACTACGTCATTCTGCTAAAATCCCTTGTGACAGGGGCTTATATGCTAAATGCTTTACAGCCATTGTACTAGTTCAGTGGGCAGAGAAAAAACTAAGTGTTAATTTGTTTAAAATTATTTTTTGTTATGAAATTGTGCATAGAGAATTTATAATCCTTATTAAACCCGAAGTTCCAATATACACATATTTGCTATTTGTGTATTTTAAATGATCTTCTAAGTCGATATTAACATTTTTATTTTATTTTAGAAGCTGCACATCAATGCTAATGGTTGAGATAAAACTCATTCTTTTTGATACACCTTAGGCCTTAGGATATTAGGAGGGTTTTTATTTGCATGTAAAACTGTAACTGTACTTTCTGATATTCGTAAAGATGTCGCAAAAGATAAGTAATTGATTGGATTAAAAATATCAAAAAAGCAAACCAAATAACGTGAACAGACTCCGAAGTGACGTCATGGTCTGTGGAGACTCCACGGTTATTTTGAATGTTTTTTAATCATGGAAAACCGAATTTTTATACTTGAGGCAATATTTTATAAAAAGAGGGTTTTATGAGCAAAGAGGAATAAACTATCGAGTCCTAAATTACTTGGAGAGCTTTTAAAAAAGTAAGCTCAGATTTTACAAAAATATAGCAACTGATTGCTGGTCAAGGCTAAAATGTTGGCCCACGCTTTAGGTTCTGGTCACCCAAGATATATTACCATTTTTGTGTCATCTTATCCTTCCCGGTTTCATAGCTGTAATACTTTATGGGAGGTTACATAACTTGAAGAAGATGTAACATCGAAACTAATGTATTTAGTTTAATAACGTTATTGTTGTTTCCATTTTCTTGCTACAGCTCAACACAATCAATGACTAATCGATGACTTTGGACGTTACCTCACTCCAAAAAAAAAAAAAAGAGAGAGAGAGAAAATACCTAAAATTGTCTCAGCTGTGGTGACTTTTTGGTTACAAGATCTCTTAACTGGCGGTTAGTGAAGTCCGTAACTTCTATCTATAATTTTCACTATAACCATTGTAATGAAAGAATAATCAAGTTTGGTAACATTCTATATAGCTGTCTCGAAACTATATCGCCAATGAGAGTTGATACATCGAAGTAGGTTAACAACAAAGAGTCTCAGGAGACCACGATTCATTCCAATTAGCGCTACTAGAAACTCAGAGGAAACTGAAATCATCGTAACGTCAATAATTCCTGATAATAAGACACCTTGTGCCTGACAGTTTTATCTATAACACTGTGCCATAAAAAACTTATTATCTTTATTTACATAATTTGACATTATTGTTTCTTTTTATTTTCATGCAACTATCAATTGTCTATTTTTTTTCATAATAATGGATCTTAATACATTGTTAACAGGAATAATGGTATTGCTAAACTTCGCTGATGGCAGAGATAGTCAAAACAATTGTTTTATTTACATTCATTTCTTGCAGAGTTGTCGAAATGTGACCTTATATATTAAACTTTACTTTCAATGGCGTAACTGCGACATTTTACACCATAATTATCACAATAAATTATTTTTTCTTATATACAGTATTCTTCTCTGTAAATATAATTCCTTATTAAGGTACACCTGTTTTTATTATTCTGCATAACACTTTTCTTCAATAAAGATACAAATACTTTTATTATTTTGTATTTAAAAAGCTATTAAGTAACAATACAATTCTATAGGTAGTTTCTCAGTCAGGATAGAACGGCTCTTATGAACACAGTGTTATTTAAAATACAGTCATTTGATAACAAAGGTAAACCATTTTATGTTACTATTACATACTCTCTATAGTTTTATTGAAGTGATAGGTAGTTTCTCAGTCAGGATAGAACGGCTCTTATGAACACAGTGTTATTTAAAATACAGTCATTTGATAACAAAGGTAAACCATTTTATGTTACTATTACATACTCTCTATAGTTTTATTGAAGTGAAAAAAAAGTAGTTTTGGAGGAGTTTAGGCTTGTTAGTCGCCAAATAATTTTCTCCGCCCAAGAAGGAAAAGGGTTTTTATTTAATTCTGATTAAACTTTACATCCGATACTCACACCAAGCGATTGGGAATATGAAAATTGCTATATATATATCGAAATTTTATCAAACATTCCTAACTTATATTCCTATTTTTTACACTAGTACAGAATATTAACAATAACAGTTCGAATAATCATATTATTTACCTTCAAGTTAACCTTCACACATCTACATATGTCTTCAGTTTCATCAGTTTTACGAATTTTAACTGAGCCCTCAGGAGTGTCTAGCTTTAATGAGAAAAACACAACTCAAGACTAACCAGACGTAATTTTCATGAAAAGTGATAACACCACCTGATATTTAGAACTGGTTTCGAGTTATATGTGCAAAACAATCCTTGGCTCAAGTCTAAACGTTTTCTTATCTTTGACGATTCTCAAACGACATCTTAGTTTAATTTAACTTAATTTTGCTTGTGTTGAGAAGTTATTCAAACCGGAACCTCTCCTGCTCTTTTGTTGTTGTGTTTGTATGTGTTTAGACAGTAGTTTTATGGTAGAGTCACACACTAATCATTTCTAATAAACATATAATTCGAAAGTGTTTCTGTGAACCCTAATTTTGAGAATCAAACAGCTTTGAATAAATATATCCTGTTTACACTGACACAAACAAACAATACCACACTAGACCTCTTATATGTAATTTTCGTAAAACCAGTTTTCAAGTAGTTTACAAATATAAACCTGTTTGGGACTTAATTAACATATTGTTTTAGCCTGACAAAAACAAACGTGTCATTGGTTACGTTGCTCAAATATAATGGTCACTGTAAGTAGTCAGAAATATCTTTTAAAATTCTGACAAAAGCCGTTCTGCACCATATAATATATATATATATATATACTACAAATCTAAAAATCCTTCAAGAATTGGTATAACGAGTTTCTTCTGATTGTGTGATGCATAAGTCGTTTTATTCAAGGAAGAATACAAATCGAAATATAAGAGCTTTGAATGACTGGGAAGGTCTACTATTTCTAGGTCAGGAAATGAGCTATTATATAAACACGCGGACCTGCGTCTCTGAGGCCATTCAAAACCCATTGAATGCTACTATACACCCATACTCTGTGGTGATTTTATAACCAAATTCTCCATGTCGACCACGGGTGTTCCGAAACGGAAACGGCTGAGTTCCCAGTAATCTCATTTATCACAGGTTACCAGCTCCACGGGAATCTTCTTTCTCAACACTCTGTGCATATACACGCTATCACTCATGTCAGGGTCCAACTGTGAGCTTCAGTGTTTTCCATCTTTCTCATGATGATCACTTGAACCGCGGGAGCCATCACAACTGTCTTGTCACGTGCTTCGAAGTTAATATATCGAGCATGTATCTTCTCCCCAGGGGTCGCTGATGTTTCTATGATAGCACAGCATTAGAACAACTTGAAAGAACCAATAGTAATTTGTTTTCATCTTATTATTGTTTCCAAGAAAATTTAGGGCCAAGCCGAGATCCCAAGAAGTACCACTCTTGTTTAGTAAGGTTAATAAATAACAACTACAAGCCTCTCAGTCTGTTATCTATTTAATTCTGCATTTGTACTTAAGTTTGGTTGATATCACATTACAACTATCACGCAGGACATTGTGAATATATATAAACTCTGTATAACTTTCATGTTTCCTTGACAATGATTCTCGAAACTTTATGCAGCTCTGTATATTAACTGTACTCCTATTCCACATTTTGCTATCCTTCTCTCTATGATCAGTTTTGAAGTATTTGAATTATTTAATTTATTAAAGCCAAATTATATATAATATTTTACAATAATATATATTTTTGTAATAAAATGTAAAAACAAAAAATGAAGTTTCTATATTAACTACCACACAGCTCTCATTGTATCGTGATTTATTCAAGGGTTTTGTTTGTTTGTTTTTAATTATGCACAAAGCTACACAAGGGCTATCTGTGCTCTGCCCACCACGAGTATCGAAACCCGGTTTCTAGCGTTGTAAGTCCGCAGACATACCGCTGTGCCACTGGGGGGCTTATTCAAGGGAGAGCATTATAAGATACATTATAATTTCTAAAGCTTTTATAGCAACTGTTGCATGTGTTATGTATAACACATTCACACCCTTTGCCTTTTGTGTTTGAATAACTCTGTACCGGTAACAAAATACAGATTAAAATAGTAAACCAATTCTTTTTTTTTCTGATTTGAAAAAAAAATAAATTCAAACGTCTACAACTTGGTTTTTAAAGGATGTGACCACAGAACATCTGGAAAAATCTCATAATCAAAGTGAAAAAAAAATAATAAAAGTAAACATCAATACGTAACTGATGGCTAATAATCATTTGAAGAAATATTGAATTATAGTTGATAGCCATTTTGACTATCGACAGACAGAATAGCAAACAGAGTTTGCTAAATAATTTATATACATGCATACTGACATTAAAGTAAATTGCTTATTACACTCAAAATAAACTGAATATTCCCATATAAAAGTCATTATATTTTGTATCCATGAGATATTCTAAGTTTGGGAAAGGATATTTCGAATAAAGTACCAGATCTAGCGGGTGAATGTTTTACTCTAAGCTTTCTATGATTGAAAAAATATGTATTTTTAGTCGAGACTGAGCGGCTCATAGAATGATTTTGATTTTTTGTTTCTTAGTTTTTAAAGTACAAACTTTTAGACCATAGCTCCATCTTCTTTTGACCGATTTCGGATGAAATTACAGTTTTGGACTCAGGAGGTCAAACCCTTTCAGTTGATGTGTTTGACCACGCGCAAGGTATCATAGATTAATTTATTCTAATCCTGCTTAAAATAATTTCAGTTTGAGGGTAGACTGGTAAAGATCGTGGTGAGTAATTTAATCGGATCTGGTATACGCGCGCCACACGCTTGGTATTGCTGGCCCACAAAAATATAGCTAATAAAAAGGGGGAAAAAAGGTTTGTTTGTTTTTGAATTTCGCGCAAAGCTACATGAGGGCTATCTGCGCTAGCCGTCCCTAATTTAGCAGTGTAAGACTAGAGGGAAGGCAGCTAGTCATCACCACCCACCGCCAACTCTTGGGCTACTCTTTTACCAACGAATAGTGGGATTGACATTATAACGCCCCCACGGTTGAAAGGGCGAGCATGTTTGGTGTGACAGGGATTCGAACCCGCGACCCTCAGATTGCGAGTCGAGTGCCTTAACCACCTGGCCATGCCGGGCACAGGAAAAAAAAAAAAGGTCTCATACATTTATTTACACTAATTATGCCTCAAGGAATTCCAAGTGCCGCGGCTATTGAAAATTCCCTCTTGTTAACAATAAAATCTTCAAAGGCATTATTTGAGAACAACAACTTTATTTCATTTTTTCGGAGCAGGAATTTTTTGTTGTTGATAACCTAAGTTACTGTAGTGCACTGTCTCGTGTATTGTAATATATAATAGGAATCAATGTAGTATATCACTTGGCACACTGGTGAATATCTTGTGACTCGTTGTAATGCATCTCTTAATGTGTTATGGCGTACAATAGGAATCAATGTAGTATATCGCCTGACACATTGATGGATATCTTGTGGCTCGTTATAGTGTATCTCTTAATGTGTTATGGTGTGCAATAGGAATTAGTGTAGTGTATCACTTGGCACATTGATGAATATCTTGTGACTCGTTGTAGTGTATCTTTTAATGTGTTATGGTGTGCAATAGGAATCAATGTTATGTATCACTTGGCACATTGATGAATATCTTGTTACTCGTTGTAGTATATCTCTTAATGTGTTATGATGTACAATAGGAATCAATGTAGTGTATCTCTTAATGTGTTATGATGTACAATAGGAATCAATGTAGTATATCACTTGCACATTGATGAATATCTTGTGGCTCGTTGTAGTGTATCTCTTAATGTGCAATAAGAATCAATGTAGTATATCACTTGGCACATTGATGAATATTTTGTGACTCGTTGTAGCGTATCTCTTAATGTGGTATAGAATAGTAATCATTGTAGCACGCCAAGCGAAATAGCATGTATATATTGTGAACCAATTATTAATATCGAAATAATCATTGTAGTACACCACGTGAAATGCTGTAAAGCATTACTTAAAGCGAAATATTTCACAGTATGTAATGAAGAAGTTTTTATCGCTAAATGCGTGACTCAGGTAATTCAAAGTTTAATCTCGAGCTACAGTCTGTGTTTAACAAACAAATTATTTCCAAGTGCAATCCGCAGATTCGTGTCCAGAAGTAGAACTGTGTATAGTGTACTGTTAGATAACATTCAAGGTAATACCTGTTTCGGATAATTGGCTAATTAAAGGGTATATTTGGTAAAACAAGTACTTCCCACTTAGAAGGATCCCAAACATAATAACACGTGTCATTCAAACGCAGACAGATAAGTTGGAAGAAGGTAAAACAGACAGGCAGATTGATAGATAGATTGGAACACTTGAATTAACTAAAGCTTGTAAAAAATATTCAGTCTAAGCTCTTTTAATTCATTCAAGTTCGTGTTTTAATTTCTACAAGGATCATGCAATTAATAGGTTAATTGTAGTTGTTCAACATTTCAAAGTTAGGAAAGACCTGTCAGGCAATCCATTTGCATTACTTGTTTTCCTATTCCACCTGTCAAGTCTCATAACTTATATAATTCAAGATGAATGAAATGTCAGCCTATCACAATAAAATGTTCATATGAACAAGCCGTTTTGAAACAGCACGTATACCAGTGAAACGAGACGTACAGACACACCCTGTTATAGACACAGCAGTGTTGATTAGGAATGAGCGATTCATCTTAATGATAAGTACATTCATCTTGCATAAGTCTAGCCAAACTATATTCCGCCCTAATGAAAGATAAATCTATCAACATGGAGGACAGATGCCACGTAGGGTGTACATCATGTTAAACACCACTTTGACAAAGATGAATGAACGTAGTTACTGCAGTTAACCGAATTTTCAAACATGCTCGGAGAAACGCAAGTAGTTTCTTTTGCCTCTATACTTACTTACTTGTATTGCACACAACGTACGTGAAGAAAACAAGAATAGGAGAGAACGATGAGCTCGGTTCATTTGTTCATGTCATTTTGTATTTTGCAATATAATTTTCATTTTCCTGTTAGTTTAGATTAATTTGACACATGCGGCCATTTTTGCAGGGCGTACTACTGTTTGAATTATAACAGCAAGAAAACAAGGCGTTAGATTAAATGACCTCCACCTTAATCCCAGCTAAGATAATAATAATAAGTAGGAAAACTTGTCTAACTTCGCCTAGTATGGCAAGTTAAAGCTGACTGAGCACCTGGACTAACCACTCTGTGGTTCCACCCATTTATATTTCGAATTAATCAATCACAACAAAGCTGTAGCACAAAAACAAATTATGACCTTCATATGGTAAAATATTTCCTTATTATTTTTACAACACAAAAAAAATCGTAGAAGTTTAAATATTAATAGAAGTAAAAAGGTTTCGCGGATGGAGATGTTTTACGCCCACCCTGTTTTCAATATTTCTTCAAGTACCACTCTATATGCGTTTCCTTTTCCTTGCAGCTATTTCGGGAAAGTTCAAAGCATTACACACAAACATACGAATAGCCGAATAGGATTGTTAACACTTATGACACCATTTTATAAGGTATGTTTAAACAAGAAGAAATTGATGGCTAATTACTAATATGTCATTGGTTGTACAACTCTTCAGTCACGACCTTACGACTAGTTTATAACAAATTAAGCCTCTCGTTTATAATTAATTACCATCTCCTTCGTTGTAACCCATTTTCAGACGCCTTGAAAATTTCATTCTTTAAAAACAGAATAAGATTTTGCACCTAAAAATGCACCTCGATTAAAAACCATGTGTAATAACAAAAATAGTTCCAACTTTTCTGTATCTTAGAGAAATAGTTAAATATGGCTGTCACCAGATAGTTATAAAGCGTCAAATGTAACGTTTGCATGATGTGAAAGTACCACATAACATATAACGAAAATGTGAACTAGATGATGTATCCTTGTTACCCCAGAAGTTCTAATTTTTCATATTCTTGTTCTCAGAAAAAAAAAGGGCTTTCGTTAGAGTGAAAATATAGATCTGGTTCTAAGAAGGGTAAAGAATTATTGTTTTGGAAATGATACTTTTCTTAAGTCTTTAGTATTTTTCAGGCCTACATTTTCTGCCTTCTATTTTTCTGTGCTGTAGGATTTTCTTTGCCTATGAAATATATGCTGTATCATTGTTGAGGCTTAGAATCTGTACGTTTTAATTATTTATTTCTCGATTAATATTTTTGTTGGAGGGCACTTTCCGCAGCAAAAACCGAAACTCCATATTGCTACACATTTCGCAACTGACTTTGTCTAAAGACAGGTTGATAATACAGCATTTACGGTTATCACGTATTCCGCTGATTGAATCTAACAAATTTGGGATTCCCATTGCTCTTTTTCTCTTTCTTATTATGTCTATTTATTATTACTGGTATATGTTATTTGGATTTATAACATATTAAGATATAATGCAAACCTTTACTTGCTGCATATTTATTTAGTGATTTTATTCACCACTGATTCATGCAAGAAACTTTCAGTTAAGTTTACTTTACTTGACACTCAGAACGTTAGTATTTTTAACAATAGATATCGTAAGAAGTTAAAATACATGTCTATAATAAAAAAATTATTTCATTAGTGTTACGTATTACGAAGTTGAAATAGTCCGAAGCAGATATTTTAGTTAATTTACGCTATTTGCCAACAAGATTGACACACACCGTCTTCATTTTTCACATAAATACGTTTTAATGTATATACAACAGTACAATTTACAACAACAATTATTACGAATAGTTACCACAAGCGAAGTTTTATAAAACAAAAATTTCACTAACTTATAAACAACACAAAATCTTCTTTCTAGTTCAGAGTCTCCTTGATATGCTGGCCCGGCATGACCAGGTGGTTAGTGCGCTCGACTCGCAATCTGAGGGTCGCGGATTCGAATCCCCATCACACCAAACATGCTCGCCCTTTCAGCCGTGGGGGCATTATAATGTGACGGTCAATCCCACTCTTCGTTGGTAAAAAATTAGCCCAAGAGTTGGCGGTGGGTGGTGATGACTAGCTGCCTTCCCTCTCGTCTTACACTTCTAAATTAGGGATGGCTAGCGCAGGTAACCCTCGTGTAGCTTTGCGCGAAATTCAAAAACAAACAAACAAACAAA
This sequence comes from Limulus polyphemus, assembly GCF_000517525.1. Lineage (NCBI taxonomy): Eukaryota > Metazoa > Arthropoda > Merostomata > Xiphosura > Limulidae > Limulus > Limulus polyphemus. Next base: position 871,648 of record NW_013665667.1, on the reverse strand, counting down.
CCTTGATATCCTTGAGTTAACTTGAAGTCGATGTACGTACAATTGCCGAGAAGCTAGCTAGCTTTGTCAGACATTGAATTGTTGGACCGTCGAAGTAAAATAATATTTTCATAAAACCACTAATGTCCGATGAGAATTCCGTAATACTTTCGGAAAGATTCTAACGTCTGATAAGAATCCTCTGACGTTCGAAATTTATAACTGTTCCTGGTCACATGTCGTTTATTTTCCGGTTGATAAGGGTTAGCAAAATTATGATTTGTAGCGTACACGGTTATAACAGGTTCCTAGCAGACCTATATGCTTTCTTCTTTGGCCTTGGTCTTTTTATATGTGCGGAAAATGTTTTTCTCGAAAGTTCGGACAACAATACTGAACTATATTAACCTGAAGTGGATATATTGTAGATTCTTGCGTTCACGAATATTCTACAACCTTGGAGAATTGGCGGGAGTTTTTCCATACGTAACTAACTCTGTAAGCTAGGCACGTTTTTAAATATAAATTCATTCCAAACAAACGTTGTCATTAAAATAAATATATAACAAATTCGTTATACGCAATACATATTTGACACTATAAGTTACGCATATTTTTAAATACAAACTTAGTCTAAACAACGATCATATTAAAAATAAATACAATAAATTCGTTACAATTAGCTATGTTTCGGGCATAAGCCCTTCGTCAGGCTTAGCTGTTAAAGTTACAGTGTGCTAATATTTGTAGTTTCTTCAAAGCAAGTGCTTCATTCTAAAGTGTTTTTTTTCTTTTTAATATTGAAGTGTACGTCAATACAATATACCTGTTCCTATCAATGTTCCTGTCTGGTAAGATTTTCTGACAACACTTTAATAAAACCCTCAAATAATCTCGTTTCTTGCAAGAAACTTCAGTTGGATTTATTTTATTATTTTCCAGGTTTTATCTTTGAATAAATAAAGTTACATGACGAGTCGCAAATATCTTTGTAAATAGAATACTAGTTGTGGTATTATTGTGACAAAATCGTAATACTTTATTCATAAAATACATTCTAACAAAAAGAAGTATATAATGAAATTACTGTATTATAGAATATCAGAAGGCTTATTAACCACCAAAGAAGTTTATCATTATTACTATATCTATTTTGTTTTAATCCCATTTATTGGGTGTGATATAAATTTGTAGGCAAGAAGATTCTGTCTATTTCTTTGCTCTTTAGAATTCCGCTCATGACTACACAAAGGGTTATCTATGCGCTGCCTACTACGGGTATCGAAAGCCGGTTTCTAGCGTTGTAAGTCTGCAAACATACCGCTGTACCATTGATAACAGAGAACGTTTTAAATTGTTAAAGGAGTTATTTTTTTCACTTTGGAAATAAAAATCATAAATTTCATGAATCTATCTTTTTTACAAAAAACTAGCGTGAAAGAAAAATTAGCTGGCCTTAAATTTTCACTATATATTTATTGAAAAAAGATTAAATATTAATACTTGTCAAAATTAACATTAAAACTTTCATCAAATCATTCTCTGAGTCGTACACTTAAACAAACTAAAGAGGTGAAACTAAAAGTATTTCGCTCTTTTGCAACTGGATAATTAACTTGAACTAAAATTCTAAACCCTGTAGGGACACTTTCTTATTTTCTTATCATTTCCTCATTCACGTATGCACTGCCTGGCATGACCCGGTAGTTAGGGCACTCGAGTCGCAATCTGCAGATCGCGGGGTCGAATCCCGTCTCTGACATTTGTTTGCCCTTTCAGCCGTGAGAACATTATAATGTGACGATCAATCTCATTATTCGTAAGTAAATCAGTAGCCCAAGAGCTGATGGTGGGTGGTGTTTACTAGCTGCCTTCTCTCTAGTCTATCACTTTAAAATTAGAGACAGCGTAGATAGTCCTCGAGTAAGCTTTGCTCGAAATTCAATATTCAAACAAACATTTAAGTATTTAATACATGAAAGAAATTTCAGATTTGTAACTCTTATAGGTTCTCTAAACACAATGACTAATATACGGTTTTTTAATCTGAATTCCATTCTAACTAACCTTTTCTTTTTCATATAGAAAACAAATATCACCACTTTTATAGGCTGTGCAGCGACTGCAATGCATTTCTCTTGTAAATAGTTGCATTCCATAATTAAGAAACACTTATAAAATTTTGCTCCTCGCCGGCGGCTCAGCGGTAAGTCTGAGAGCTTACTACGCTAAAAATTGTGGCTCGATACTTTAGGTGGGCAGATTACAGATACCTCATTCAATAGCGTTTTGCTTAAAAACAAACCAGCATAAAAATTCTATTTAGTTACTTGAGATTTACTAATACTCAAATGCCACTCTCCCATATATGTTAATGGGTTTAAAGTGATAAGTTCATATTGAAAATTACTGTTACGAGGATGTATTTATGTTAATTTTGGGAAGCACAAATTGGTTTAAAAATTAATTATATATTTATCTATCGGTTTTGATCACAGAAGCTTATTTATATTAAACACTGAAAGTTCTCGAATCAAAATATATTTAAGAATGTGAGCACAATCTCTTCTACATCAAAACACACAAAAAAAGTTCATGTCCAAACATATAACTACGTTCATTTAAAGTACCCCCCCCCCCAGTGGCACAGCAGCATGTCTGCGGACTTACAACACTAGCATCCGGGTTTCGATACCCGTGTTGGGCAGGGCACAGATAGCCCATTGTGTAGCTTTGTGCTTAATTACAAACAAACAAACATTTAAAGTAAAGTTCGATATGAACTGTAGAGGAGATTTTGAGATGCACTGTTTGATAGATTCATTTGAAATACATAGGTGTCGCTTTTTAATTCAACTGACTGCAGTTTACACTATCTGCCAATTGTTGGTTTTATTGCATATATTAGCGTTATGCCTTAGCTTAGTCGTAAGGATAATACAACCATACAAGATTATATTCATATTGGTTTTTGCCAGTCTGACTGGATCCCTCTCTGTTCATTATATCGCCGAATTATTTCTTCTACATGGTTTACCACGGAAATACCCAAAGGAATCCCGATTAAAACTTACAAATAACTCTGTTAACTAACTCAACCGGTCAATGTATGTATCTTTCGACTTTATTCACTTAGAGAATCCCTTGGAGACAAAAATTTTGATTGGCTGGCAAAAAGCGTGGTTTACTTCCGTCTGTTTAATCTATGTAGGTTCTTTTTTCCCTCCCCCTTCAGTCAATAACAGTTACAGATGATGTGTAATCACCACAAGCCAGTGATCTGTAGACTGTAAAACAAAACAAAAGCACGTGACTTGCCTCGAGGCAATACTGAAACTGTATCTTTGGAGGTTTGTCTGTTTGGTGGACATTTATTGAGGTATTTGTCTGACTGCATACAATTCATGACTAACTAAACATATAGAATTATGAAAAAAATATTCCTTCACAAAATACGATATAACTGGAGGGGAGAGAGAGGGGACTAAAACACAATACCATAGCATCCTGGAGACACCCCTCTCACAAGCTAAGTTATACAAAACAGATTCATTGATTGCTTTTTTTCCATATAAAGTTTAAAGTTAATAAAGCTGTTTTTTTACCAATCTTTTTCTAAGTGCAACCGGCAGTGGCGAAAACGCTGGGTAAAAACAGCTCTTAAACTTTTGTTCTACATCTTACTGATTTATTTATCTATTGTTAAAAATGTCACTGCATGCTTTTCATATTTAGATTAGATTAGTAACTTGTTCTATTTTTCTAATGATCTATGGGTTATGGGTTTGTTTTTCTATAGCTGTTTTAATCTTTTCTCTATTTTTACCGTAAGCTATTTACAGTTATTGCAATTGATAAGTTACCATAAACTTCCAATTCTTTTTCTCAATAGTGAAGGATATTCGAATAATGGTTGTATATGGTTTTAAGGCATAATCTGTATAGATCATTATCGTATGGTGTTTTACAATACAGTATTTTATTTTGTCATTGGGGTTTTTCATATTTAGAAGAACTTTCAAAATAATATGCAGACAGCTCATGGTTTGGCTTTGCACAAAAGAAAATATGTTTGATAAATTTGTCAAAGTACGTATGTGACCATTCAGATCATTTGAAAATTAATGTAAAATAAAAAATAATACACGAATGTTATTAAACAAGTTTCAAATGATGACTTGTTTGTCGAGTTTTTAGAATTTTCGCGCAAAGCTACACAAAGGTTATCTGCGCATAACCATACCTAATTTTGAACTGATAGGCTAGAGAGAAAGTAGCTAGTCAACAGTACCCACCCCAACTCTTGGGCTACGATTGTATGACCGAATATTGAGACTTAACCATCACTTTTACAGCGCACTATGGCCCCAAGATGGGGAACATGCTTTTGTGAAAAGGAAACGCGAGCCATGAGCCCACGGATTCGTAGTACGGGCAATATAATACTGTGCCACGCCTGAACTAGTTTCAAATCAACATCTCTACTTTCAAGGGTTTTATTAAGAAATAACAAACTGATTAAAACACACTGATTAACGTAGAACAAAAAAAAATGGTAAGACATATTAATAACCTTCCTTTTCCCCCTTAAGATCAAGTTTTCTGAAGTCGCAAGTAACATGTTTTTTCAAATTATTTTTCATGTTGACTCATAACATGCATCTATATTCTTTACGTGATTTTTCGGTGATTGTAGTGATTTTTTACACGTTTGTTCAGCAGGACGTCTGAAAGGGTAAGCAGTCCACATATACACAATATTAGTTTTACATGTGTATGACTTTAAAAAATTAACTTGCCTTGTAATTGTTTTGTTTCATTTATCTGACTTGTATCTGACGAAAAGAAAAAAAGAGAGAGATTTTTCATTACAAAAAAGGCAACTCTATCGCTCTACGAATACTACTTTCGCAATGATTTCGTTCATTTTGTGCTTTGTGCCTCTATGTTGAAGAACTACAACTGCTTTAAAATATGCATGCATATTTGTTCTGCCTTATGCTTCAATAGAAAAAATATAGAATATATTCATTTTCGCTAATTTGGTGTAGTTGGTACTTCTGTTCTTATTTCAGTTGATATGTAGTAATACCAGAGGTGATATGTAACTGTTTGGTACACATACATATATATATATATATATATATTATAAATACGTGAATTGATCATTAAATTCGTGTAGCTTCGAAAGTATGTTTTATAGATAAACTTAAACATGTTTTACATTCTCATATCCAGTTTCTTATTGAACTTGTCTACAATTGAAGAAATACTTTATGCTTAGAAAAAATATCGTAGGTAATATATTTGTCTAATTTTATTGGCTTACAGGACGTGACTGCTTTATAAAATTGTATATTTTATCTCTATATGTCCTCTTTATGCATAATACGTGCTTCAATTTCATGTTATCGGATTTTGTAAGAGTTGGTAGATTTATGTATGGAAACGAAGTTTAAACTCTCTTGTCTTGTAGACGTTGACAAATGTTATCTCAGCTTAGTCTCTGTTAAATAAACAAAACTGCTTCTTCACAAAATTCACGTGTGACATGTAAAAAAACAAAAACGAAACAAGCAATCAAAAGCATTTGAAATGAGTTCACTTTCAAATTTCTGGCATGCCAAATCAACTTCACGCTTTGAAATTATGGTTAATAAGTACGTAATCATTTACTAGGAAAATCTCGTATATAACATAACTTTAATTAGTCTTGTTTTTGTTTTGTTTCACCTGATCGCTGAAGAGACAGGAAATTATAGTTGTTACAATAACATTGGGAACTTAATTCTTGAAATTACTATTCCCATAAACTAGGAATACTATCACTGTTTGCAATCAATGAAACAAAATATGTTTTGGCATACATAAACATCATGTGTTAAAATTATTTTCGAACATCTGTTTTTATTGTCATATTAGATTGCAATTTAGAAAAGTTAAAACTTGAACATTAATTTTAACTTACAGTACAAGTTAAATCTAGACGCTTTATTTACACATCGTCTATAAATGCAAATAACAATATACATTCCAATGCAGAAAGATAAGGAAAATAAATGAATAATGAAGTGTTATATTGTCGCTACAGGGTTAACGTGTATGATATGTAACAAAAAAATTAGATATTGTTCCACACACTTAAATACATATAAATACGTCTGTGCGAGTGCGTTGATTTTTGTACTTTATTTCATTAAATACTGAAGTTTTATTGTAATTACTTCTGATTGGGAATATGTAATAGGTCGATTAAGAATCACGTGCTGTACATCATCTTCAAGTTACTGTACTGTTTAATCACATCCCATAGAACCTCTAAGTATACAATACCAGGAATCATTACTTTCTAGGTTTATTATAACATTAAAATAGCTTATAATTGGCTTTCAAATTAACATTTTTTTTACGTTTAGTAGTTCAGTCATTTATGGTGTTTGAAGGGCTAAGTGTACTACAAATAATGTCTATAATATAAATATTATATATTATTTTAAATAAATAAAAGCAACATTGTGAGATTATTTGGTTTATATTAAAATTCTGATAACTCTATTTGGGATGTCTCAGATAATGCATAAGTTAGGCTTACATATATATAAACATGGTGCAGGAAACTATTTTTAAAACACAAAGAACTTTAAAGCTTAACATCATTAGATATTCATATGCAGAATATTGAAGGCTCCCAAGGAGTTACAGTCTACTACATGTTTTGTATCGCTGCGTTATAAGAAAACTTGTCTAAACATTGTTATTCTGAGGATTAAAAAAATAACAATATCTTTGTAAGAATATCAAACACAGATGAATATAATGGACTAAATCAGACAATAAGACAAAGTTTTCATCAACGAATTTCTTCAACGATACAAAACAGCGAAGTGTTATATCAAGGTGGGGAAGTCTTCACCAGAAACAACTATATATTCAGCTTGGAATCCTCTGCCTTACTTTACTGAGTTCAGACAAAGTGTACAAATGTTTCTCTCTTACATGCTTTTTTTTTCAGTTTTCCATATAACAATTTGAGTGTTTCTCCAAAGCTCGTTTGAGCAAATAAGAGTGGTGGGTTTATGATTACTGCATCAAAACACAACTAATAAAAAAAACAACAACTTTAAATTACACTGATATAAGAAGCATTGTTTTCGATATGGGAATTATAAGGTTTGAAACTGATATAAGTTCACGAGGGAGGTTAACCTTGTTTTTTGTTTGTTTTTGAATTTCGCGCTTAGAGCTACACGAGGGCTATCTGCGCTAGCCGTTCCTAATTTAGTAGTGTAAGACTAGAGGGAAGGCAGCTAGTCTTCACTACCCACCGCCAACTCTTGGGTACTCTTTTATCAACGAATAGTGGGATTGACAGTCATAATATAACGCCCCCACGGCTAAAAGGGCAAGGATATTTGGTGGGACGGGGATACCTTATTAATGAATTGTCTCTAATGATCAGAAACATTGCCATTATAATATTCTGCAAAATAGTGCAATCTTTCTGTTTTGTTTGACCTTCTTCATAGCTTGGGTTTGTTAATGTATTGTAATCCTTAGCAAAACATTCGCCTTGTCTTCTAACACACATTTAATATATTGTTACGTCTCCGTTTGTTAATTAACTTTCCGTAACTTCGTTCCGACGAAACTTAAGCGACACAAGTTCTTTCTTAATAAAACTGGTTTATTATTTCCGAATATAACTTTACCAATACACTT
>NW_013665667.1:829868-863729 GCF_000517525.1 Limulus polyphemus | reverse complement strand
AAATAGAGGGCGCCACACCAGTCACGTGACCTCGATGACGCAACAATATTTTAATGTCTGAGATACAACAGTGCATCATTTACGGTTAAAACCTCTGCATATTGTCTCTTAAAGATTCTGTAAATCTCACTCTTTCTAATGTTTATCTCAAGAATCTTATTTATCCAGATTTCTATTTTACTTTTTGATTCTTTTACATTTTGAGGCCTGTGTTGATTTTGTTTTCAAAATGAGAACAAAAAAGAAACTAATATGCTTAATACCAAAGTTTATATTCACATTTTTTCGCCTTTATAACAAAAACGAACGACTTCTCTTTATCATTTTGAGAATTTTCGTGACTGCGTAATTAAAATTTGGATTTATGATTATTATCACTTTCACTTTGAGCTTATATTACTGGATTTCAAACACTTCTGATGGATTATAGATTACTTTATTTGATAAATAAAAACATGTTACCTATTCAGTATATATTATTATGACCGAATATGAACAAGGACAGAGATATATAAACTTTCCAGGAATTACCCATTTTTTTCTGAATACATCGTCATGACATGTACACTCTAAGACATGTGCAACCATAAATTTATTAATCTGCTTCAGACAAAAATAAATGATAGGCGCACGTGCGATAATTCCACAACTACATCCTGTAAACAACACACGTTATGCAAGCAGCTACTGCAGATTTTTAAATAGCCAAACACTAATCATCAAATGTAAGTAATGTATACAGGCAACCCTATGTTTGTTTTTTGAATTTTCTGCAGTATTTATGGATATATATATATATACATATTCAACAAATCTCGTATAATCACTTTTATACTTGATTCAAAAGATTGATGAAACTAGAAATCAAAGGAGACGCATACGTTATTATAAATTCTCATATTTCGAAGCGTTAGACATTCTATAAATCACAGACTCCGTTAAAATAGATTACATCTCGTTCGTCTTTCTGCAATAAAAAGTTGATTTGTGTCACAAGAAGACTTACACGAAATGATACATGGTCTCAAGAAGACTTACACGAAGTGATACACGGTCTAAAGAAGACTTACACGAAGTTATACATGGTCTCAAGAGGACTTATGCATGATACTCTTTATCATTCAAATACACTTCAACTACGGTTAACGTCATTGATTATTTTGGAGTTTGTCTGTTTCTGCGTCGAAGCTAAAAGTACTTTAACGTTGCATTAAGTTCCGGTATTCATTTGATTTTTAATCCCCCCCAAATATAATGATAATGATAAATGAAAGTCTTCGTGTGGCTTAAGAAAACCGTTCTTGAAATTGTTCTCACATTATTTTCTTTAAGACTTTCCTTGTTCAAATAATTATTTTTAAGAGACGTATAAATCTGTTTGTTTTTTTTTAATTTTGCGCAAAGCTACACGCTAGCCGTCTCTAATTCAGCAATGATAGACTAGAGGGAAGGCAGCTAGTCAACACTACCCACCGCCAACTCTTGGGCTACTCTTTTTACCAACAACCAGTGGCATTAACATTATAACGCCCCCACGGCTGAATTAAATTTTGATTTAAATAGAAAAACCGCCGAATGTGAGTGTTCGTGTAACCATAAAAGGCGGAAGTGTCCTAACATTATCAACGTGTTATCTGAAATAAAAATAACAGATTATAAAGTAGTTAAAAACGTAACTTTTTTTTTAACTTTTGTAGATAACAATGTTTATCGTACTTATTAATAGTGACACCATCCATGTAGCTAACCATTTGACACCATCCATGTAGCCTACCGTATTTCTTTATTTATTTAGTGATTCTCGGGGTAATTGAGAAGTATCGGTTATAACTGAATGCATGGGTTCGAGTCATCAAAACTTATTGTTCTACGTAATGTTGATATGTGGTGCGTAAATTGCGAGAACTCGTCTAACGATGCGATTTACAAACGAAAAGAATTAGCAATTAGGAATGCCAAATTAATAAGCAAGTGAAGTGCTAGAGAATTAATTGAAAAATAGTTTTGTTTGTTTGTAATTAAGCACGAAGCTACACAAGGGCTATCCGTGCTCTGCCCACCGCGGGTATCTAAACCCGGTTTCTAGCGTTGTAAGTCCGCAGACATACCGCTGTGCCACTGGGGGGTTAAAAAATATTAGTACCTTAAGAGAAAGTAATTATTTTGCTAAACTTTTAATCTTTTTTTTTTATTAATGAAACATACAACAAAAACAAAGACTTTGCAATAAATTTATCGTAAAATAAGAAGTATTACAACAGTTTCGTGAAAAGAGGAAATTCGGCATTATAAATGATAAAGCCTGTTAGATAATAAACCATCATAATATCCAGTCTAATATATCACTAAATGTTGTTTACCACTATTAATATATATAAAATATTTTTACCAGTTAATAATTTTCAATTTTCTTTTCTAACAAAGTTGTTTAAATACTTCTCATTATACATTTAACCCATCGCAATCTCTTCTTTTTTTATATTGCCTTTTTTCACTAATAACAAAGGTTTGACAAAAATTACCTCACGCGCCACGTGTCAGTTATGTGGAACAATGTTTACTTTATGATTCGAACAGTAACAACTGTTGACCTCAAATACCTGATAACAGTGAACTGTACTGCTTTTGTTATATTTGAAGTAACATTCAACAAATCAAAAACATTTTTCATTTTACTTGAACCTCTAACATGACAAAATAATGAATGAAATATTATGATAATTGAGGTGTGAAAAAGATGAAACATGACACTGTTTTAAATAAGTTTTAAATGGATAAAGATAGATATATATATTCAACTTTCTTATAACTTCTGATACATGTAAAATATAGCATAAATATGGTCTTCCAAACCTTAAAACTTTTACTAAAGTAAAATAAAAATTCCTATTTCAGCTTTTAAAATGCGTAATAACAGTAAATATATTACAATTTTATGACCTCTTAGAACCGTAATGGTGTAAAAAAGTCCCACTAACAAGTAACAAGACAAGAAGAGCAGAGAAAAATTCTGCTATATATCTTCTGAAACTTGTATCGATGCAAAATGTTCCGCTGTTTAGCAGCTTCTAAGACAGAACAACAGACGAAAGTACTCTATTGCTCTAAATCCTGTAACAATACATTTTCCACTGTTCAACAACTACTGAGAAACGAATAAATAAATAAAAATATTCTATTATTCAGAGACCTATAACAGATCATTGTTAGTTGGTGACACGTTTCTTTACTGTATTGGCGTACCGAGGTGGAACAGCGGTTGCCTAAAAGTTTTGAATTTTTGGGAAAACGTCAATATGCTTAAAGGCTTTTACTTTTAGATGGTGTTTTACAGTACTGACACGTGTGAAGTTATATACATATATACAAATCATGATAAATTGGCAATTTTGAGGCAGTTTTAATAGGAAAACCACTTTGAATGTGTAGGGTTGGTTCAAAGACTAATCTGATATGCGTGTAAAGGTTACACTTTATTTGCCAAGGTATGCTAAGTATGAATACATACTGAGCTTCAGTACTGGAGCAAGAGAGGTGAGAGTCGTTATCTTTCCAGTGAATGTTGTGTATAGTAACTGTATTTTAGCATTTTCTGTACGAAAGAAATTTCAGAATGAAGTTTCAAATAGTTTCAGTATAGTTTACAGGATCTGTTACCATAAAAACTATTAGGCAACCCTTCTCCGTCCCCAATTCTCCAACATAGTGAAGAAACGGGCCACCAACCAAAGTTTATCAATTTTTTCATCTTCAGTAGAAAAAGAAGCGATCTGAAATTACTGATAAAAGAAACATTTTACATTAAAATATTTTTATACACTCAAAAATACACAGTATTCTTTTCAGCTAGCCCCCCAGTGGCACAGCGGTATGTCTGCGGACTTACAACACTAGAATCCGGATTTCAAACTTTTGAGCTATATATATTTAAATCTTAATTTTACGCATTACAAATTCGCTATAGTTGAAGATTATTATCAGTATCATATTGCTTAAATTATTCTATAATTTACCTATTTCACGTTCTGTGTCTTAATTTCACCCGCTATCTAAACAGTCTTATAGTTTATAAATACCCTTAAAAAATGTAATTATATTTTTTGTCTTTAGATACTGAAGATGGAATCGGTTGTATTCTGAAACGTTTGTTTCTGTAATAATAAACATGATGTTTGTCATAAGTATCGTTGTCCGTTTTATATATACATACTCTGACACCAGCAACAATACACAATTTTCCACTGTTTAACAGCTACTTAGACACGAATCAATATAGGGGCGATTGTTCTACTGAAACGCGTAAAAAAATATTTTATGGTCGAACAGCATTGGAAACACAAAATAATACAAGAAAATATTCTATTGTTTTATAGCCTTTAGGACTTGTAACAATGAAAAATGTTCAATTTGTAAACAGCCACTGAGAAAAGAAACAATATGATAAAATGATCCAATTTGTATGGCCTCTGAAACCTCCATTCAAAATAACTGAGATATTAAATTATATATTATAAAAATACTCAGTTTTTGTCTGTCCTGAAAATTAGCGAACACTTTACTATGTAAATGGGCATGCGCGCGCACTTCATTACAGCGAATGTAAATAAAAGGCAGATGTAAATATAATTTAGTAGACATTTTGTACTTATCAAAGTTTTTTAAAAGGTTTAAGGTTAGGTCATAGATTAACATTGTAAGTCTAAATATTGATAGTATAGTATTAAGTACATTAAAGTTTGGCTCTAGCTAAACTAAAACAACAACAACAACAAAAAAAAAAAACGTGCACAAGTTACAGTGTTAATTTATCTTTTTATCGAATATAGGCCGTACCTGATAAAGGCTTAATGAATGTTAGGCCTAAGAAAAGTGGACATGTAGATTTCCGTATCTGAGATTAAAATGAGTTTGTATTATTCTAGAAATCCTGTATTTAAAGAAGTATTGTTGCAATAAAGATACTAATTTGACCGCAAATGTTTTGCTGGTCTCTGCTAGTATAAAAACAAATCCTTACTGCTTTGTCCTCTGAAATCTATAACAATGCAAATGTTGTAGTATGAACTAGAATATGAAACAGGAAGCAATAACAAAGAATACTGACTTACAACCTTCGATTCCTGTAACAATAAAAAAGTTTCTGCTGTTTAACAGCTACTAAAATACTAAACAAATCGAAGAAATTACTCCATTTCTTTATATATCCTTTTGGAGCTGTAACAATGTAAAATATTCCACCATATAATAGCGTCTGATACACAGAATAATAGAATAGAGTATTCTACTGCTTTACATACTCTGAGACCTGTAACAATACCATATATTCTGCTATTTATCAGCTACACGAAAAAATAGAATATAATGCTCTATTGCTTCCGAGACATTGCGTATGTCTTATTAGCTAACAAAACTCTCTGAATCTATTTAAAAGTCTTTTGCTGGATAAAAAATGGCCGTATTTGTTTAACATCGTAAAATATTGTTACTTTACCAAAAAAATCTAAGATTTTTGTTCTTGGTTAGAACATTAAAGAAAAAATTTGATAATTCTGAAACAAAACATGTATGAGTGAAGGAAATATCACATTCCCATTAAGCACTTTTCTTTCTTAAGAACTCACAGACAATTTTAAGAGGTGATATACCAGAATACGTATATTCTTCAATTTTCATTTATCAAAATAAACTTCCTTTAAGAAGTAAAATACAATATTACTCCTTTTTACTGGATGTTTCTTGTACGATAGTATATTTTGTTTGTATTTGCAGTTAAATCTGCTTATAATTCGTCTTTAATTTGGATGTTTCGGCTTATTCTTATTTTCTTCTTGGTCGAGCAAAAATGTCGAGCGACTGTAAAGTCGTATACTCAAATGCCAATTAATATAAAAAGGCTAAATTATCTCAAGATATGTATATTAAAAACTTTAAAAACGTATTATACAATATGTTATTCATTTTGTAAATATAATATGAAGATATATGTGGTGTAACGAAATGTTTTTTTGTTTTTTTTATGTACTTAATAATCATTCGCAAGTCGTTTTTCATCAATAAGTAATAGTATCGTATTTACTCATATATCATTTAATGAATGTTGCTGTGTTTTTTATATACTTAATAATCATTCGCAAGTCGTTTTTCATCAATAAGTAATAGTATCGTATTTACTCATATATCATTTAATGAATGTTGCTGTGTGTTTTATATACTTAATAATCATTCGCAAGTCGTTTTTCATCAATAAGTAATAGTATCGTATTTACTCATATATAATTTAATGAATGTTGCTGTGTGTTTTATATACTTAATAATCATTCGCAAGTCGTTTTTCATCAATAAGTAATAATATCTTGTTTACTCATTTAATGAATGTTGTTGTGTGTGTGTTTTTTTTTTTGTACCACGTAAAAACACATACGACTCAAAACTGAAAGAGTTCTACTTATGGAAAGACACTGTGTGTAGAGCTTGAAGATGTTTCTACTCTAACACATTCTTTTCATTGTACTTCGTACATCAGCTGCATTATACTTCCTTATGGAAAAACCGTGCGAGTTAAGTGGCGGGCCTGAGAAATGTTCAGCTGTTTCTCTACAAGCTTTTACAATAATCGTTTACACCAAATATGGTTCACGTAAAAATAAATCACTAACAAACAACAGCAGTAGAACATTTACAATAATTCTATTGAAGGTAAAAAAGAAAAGAAGAAGGTTAGAGCGGCCTGTGTTCTCCTTTTACACTAAATTTCTATTAATACAATCTTACGTACTATCGGGCAATCGGCGCTGAGCCAGTGTTGTCTTTGCCAGATATTGTATATTTGGGCCCTAGCTGTATCCAGCTTTGACAAATAATGTGTGAGCTGAAATCAAATCAAAACATACTATTATGCAAATATATTATCTGTTACAACAAGTGAACATTAAAATGCATTATTTAATTTGTCTTTATTTGATAGTCATACTCAAAATTACTTGAAAACATGATTAACTTCCCACTTAGGTTTAAATGAAGCAGAAAATAACAAGCTAAAATGATCCCCAGTACCAAGAGGAAAGTGTCGTAATCATAGATCTTAGGCTAACTTTTAAATGAATTAACAGGATTCTAAAGAAAAAAGAAAGAAAGTGTTAGCCAAATGTCCACAACACCTGAATGTACTCGTTGAAACTCACTAAGGATTTCTTAAGTCTCTCAAAACCAACTTAAATCTTACTCGCTGCTATACGGTTTTTCTTTACGATCGGATTACCCTCAGCAGAGAAAGGATTTTATGCGGTCGTTAATATTAAATCCGAATGTTTTATGAAAATAAAAAAGTGCATATTTTAAAACATAAGTCGTTAATCCCATGACAGAAGATATGATAATGTTTTCAAGACAGAGATCCGGCAAGTTATCATTATGATGGATTGATTCTTATCTCTTAATTCCAGTACAAACTAGAAATAAAGCAGAAAAGGCTGTGCGCGATGGAACTATTAAAAATTTGTAAACCATACTTGTAACGTTTGATACGGAAAAGAACAAAATTATTACGCACTATTTCTTTTCATGACATTTTTTAATCTTATCAAACTGTTATATATATATATATATATATATTTGTACAACTGGATGAAGTTGCGCCGGAACTTTTAATTGGTAAAAATAAAACACTTGCTAATTTCTTATAGTTGTATGTAAAGAAAAGTTTTAATTATTCTCCTTTTCCACTGTGTTTTAATTCCTTGTTTTTAGAGGCTACAGACGTCATACCTTATCAGATTCAAGCAGTGATCGATAGTAACTTATAATAGAATTCAATGCTGTGAATTTGTTTCTTGTCATTCAGACACAAAGGGGGGGATTAACGCTTTTCTTTTCACCCATCCTATACCTACCAAGAGAAAATAACACAATATCGTTGTGGTCACTTGCAGTGTAGTTGTGGACTAGTTCGCTGTTATTTTTAACATTCAAAATAATATCACGCGATGTCGAAACGTGAAGCAAGCTAAGGCGTGACATTTGCATTATTAATTATATTGCTTCAATTGTATAATAGAAAAAAAACCTACATACGGCTTCAAAACGACCTGATCTGGTATCCCGCATTTAAAAAAAATCATGCTGGAAAAAAAAGATGTCCTAATATTTAAGAGTTATGCGCATTTTTATTTTGTTTTGTTCTCTTTTAATGCAGCAGGTATTAAAAATTGTTGTGCGGCTCTAAACCATAGAGTAATATGTTGGAATATATGTAATTAAAAAGAAAATTATCACAGAACATAGGTTTTGACATCCCACTAATAATATAGGAACTTAACATCTCTGTTAGGCGTTTGGCAGGGCAGGTGCAGATGAATTTCTACAGTCCAACACCACCAGGTGCAGTGTAGCTAACACAAGAATTCAGTTGTTAAGAATAGTACTTATATTCACTGTATTCTTGTTTATGTGTGACTGAAACTGGTTTCTTTTAAAAAGTACTGCTTGAAGTCCATATGCTGATGTCCACAAAGCATAGCCTCGCAAAGTCATATAGTTTTATGAGTACAACGGAAAAGGGTGTTTATTAAGAAAGAAAACTGTTTTCAGATGTTTCAATTTATCATTCTTCTTACTGCTTTAATCTGCCACTAAAGATGGTTCGAAAGTAATTTCTGTAGTTGCCGATGTGTGTCTAAGGTAACTTTCATCTTGATGTGTATTAAAAATCCCTTTACCAAACTTTCTAGCTTTGTCTTCAACTATTTATCGTCTCTCGTACACGTCGATTTTCGAAGTTGGCAAACTTTGAAGCTTCTAATGTTAATCTTATTAAGAAAGTTTTTACTTTGTATGTTATTTACAAGGATCTTCTAGTTGCATGTAAAAAAAAAAAGTCAATCTTAACGCTGTTGCATTCTTAGGAAGAACGACTTCAATGGAAGAGATAACTATCGTTTAATTTTATTAAGTCCAATACTTTATGTCACATGTAACGAATTCGTTGTTATGTATTTGTTTTAATATGAACGTTGTTTAGATTAAATTTATATTTAAAAACACGCATAGTTTGTAGTGTTAAATATGTATTGCGAAACTCTCGCCTATTATTCAAAGTTGTAAAAGATTCTCGAGAGTAGGAATCAACAATATATATTTATATACGTAAACGTTTAAACATAGCTCAGTATTGTTATGTAATCTGAATTTTCCAGAAAACCTTCCCACGCCTATAAATACAAACAACGCGATGCGCCAAAGGGAGTGTCTATTAGTAGTTCGCTATAATCAGTGTGCTATATACTTCGAAAGCTATAACTGTGATTTTTATAACGCTTTACAATCGGAAAACTTAAGATATTTGACCAGGAATATTTATAAATTTCGAACGTTACAAGTCGTTTAACTTCAGTGGATTCTCATCGGACATTTTTAAGAAAACATTACCAACTTCAACGGTGGAAAACAGCGTGTGTGGCCAAGGACAAAGTTAGCTAGCTTCCCGGCGAATCGTATCTACATCGACTTGAAATTAACTCGCTCATCGTGAAGCCTCGATAAGATATCAAGGAAGTTCCAAACTAGAAAGAAAAATTTATATTGTTTGTAAGTTTATGAAACTTTTATTTATAAATACTTGTTTGTAATAACTATTTCTAATAATTGTTATTGTAAATTGTATTGCTGTGTGTATACTAAACGTATTTGTGTGAAAAACGAAGACGGTGTGTATCACTCTTGTTGGCAAATATCGTAAATTGACTAATATATCGGCATATATTTAAATGCTAAATCCAAAGTAAAATTTAACTACTAAATTTAAATTATCAGTTAACTCGGCTTTGAACTATTTGTAATTATAATACGTAATACACAGTATGTTTTGACTCCTCATCGAAAGCCAAAAAACTCTTTAAGTAAAAGCGAAATGGTTTATTTCTCACAGCTTCAAAAATTATATATATACATTTGGATTTGTTTGTTTGTTTGAAGTTAAGCACAAAGCTGCACGATGGGCTATCTGTGCTCTGCCCACCGCGGGTATCGAAACCCGGTTTCTAGCGTTGTAAGTCCGCAGTCATACCGCTGTGCCACTGGGGGGCATATATTTGGAAGAAAAATTTCAAAACAAGCATACAAAAAAGTAATTGTTTCCAGAAAAAGTTGAACTCTTCTAGACCTAATTTCATTATAAAACTTGGCAGTATGACCTTCTAACCCTCAGCTAAGCAGTCTTAAAATACAATTTAAAAAGTCATCATTCGTTGGCGAATGCAACATGTCTTCACCACACCTCAAATTGTGCTTTACTCGCTGAAAAATTGAGCACAAATTCCAAAATTGTCTATATTGCTGTTTGGAACTTTTAAAAAACGTATCTTTCTACCATATCCCATGTAAATTGGCCAAAACAGAGCTAAGTAATTGACCAAATACCCTAATATTTTGGGTTTATATAACTTTTTAACTCCCCTAAAATGACTAAAAGGGACATTTTCCACATTTGTTATATATGTTTGTGACAAATATAATGTAAATTGGGTGAAATAGGATGGAGTAATTGTCAAAAACACCTAAAATTATGCTTTTTGTAGCATATTGACACCCTCACACTATAATTACTAAAAATAGGCAAGTCCATTATTTTTGTTTGTGAATGTGTGGACCTGAAGAAAAGTATCTTTGTACAAATCTCATGTAAATTGGTCAAAATATGGCCGAGTAATTGACCCAAAACCCAAAAATTATGTTGTTGTTTTTGTGAGTTCTGGCCACCCCTAAAAAAAAGCTCAAAATGGGCAAATCCAACTTTCTATAAGTCAATGTATTGGGTGCATGAAATTTATATTTGTGCCAATTTTAATTTTGATGGCTGTAAATATGTTTACAGGAGCCCAAAATATAGATTTTTTTTGGAATATTTTACCTTTGACCCCATAAAATCCTTAAAAAGACTTAAATAATAAAAAAAAATTAAAAACTTTTGGACCAAGGTATAATCCTACCAAGCTTCAAGTCAGTCCGCCGAGAAATGAAGGAATGGCGGTTGAATGAAAAGTGTTTGGAAGAAGAAGAAATAAACAATAGAAAAACAGTACGTCTTTCTGCGGAGACATAATAAGAATCAGTTATCCATTATCATAAAATAAAATGAATGGTAATTATATATATTAGTGGAAATAACTGCTTATGATTAAAGATCCATTCTAAATTGTGGAAATAACGTCTCCATATATTTGCACTAATAAAATTGTTTTAGTACATCTTTTTTATCATGTCAACTATAATCGAAATAAAGGAATATGTGTTGCAAATAAACTTTTGTTGGAAATCTAAATGTCTTATGATATCTACAATATTACCATCACAGCAAGGAATGATCATAACAGTGGAAAACATATATAAATAGGATGTTTATAATGATGAATAATCACCATTATAAGACAGCACCAGCGTGATGAAAAGTTTCTAAAAATATATCTTAATTCAAGGTATTATGTTGAGAACAAAAACAGCCGAAGGATTATATGTTTGATTATTTTTCATCTGTCGAATAGTATGGTCTGTAACTGGTTGCCGACAGAGAACTACTATAAATTCTATTTCATTCCAAAGATGGAAATGACTGATATCCATTAGATATGTTGGCCAGGAGAGATGACCAAGGTCATTGACGTACTTTTGGAATCAATTTCGGACAATAAGTGCGTGGTGGATTATTCCTTTATTGCTTTCAAAGATCCTTTGCCAATCTAAGTGGAAATGCAACATTCTGGGGTAGACATGACTTTCAGTTATACAGTGGGCGTTATTCAAAAGATCCAACAAGAACATTACTCATCCAATTACACCACACCCAGCAGGTTGAATGGTTGAAATAAAACAAGCAATGTTAAGTTCCTTGTGCAATTTTCGCCATTATTTTTTTATTGTAACTACAGAAAAAGAGTTAAACGTAACTTACCACATCACATTGCGCAAGTTTTTTCCCCACTTATTATTTGCCCATATTTTACACTATAGGCACCTCTGACACCATGCTTTCTTCTTTGCATTTGACATAAGTAGTTTCTGGGAATAGTTATTGGCTATGTTTGTGGTATTTCGTGTAGTGTTCTTCGTATGGTGCGTTGGAGATGTTGGAGTCCAATGGAACACAGTTTGATGTCTGTTGTATTTGCTGATCCTATACAATCTTTTTCCCCTTGGTCAGTCATCAACATTGGTGGCCACAGATTTTCTCGCGTGAGAGAAGTATTCCCTCTCAATTGTCGCTAATTGTAGATTCTGATGATATATGTCTTTTAACATTCTGTCAAAGAAATTGCTTTTGTTAACAACTCTTCTATTAGATAAGCACCGACCATCATGGCCGTTGAAAAACCTGGAAACACTTGTTTTTACCCATTGTCTTAGAGATTAACCATGTGATTCAAAATGTCTTCATATGCAAACATACTTAATGTTCTTCAAATATCTTGAGAAAAATAAATTATAATAACGTATTTTATGTTTTACGTACCGTAGCTAAAAACGTACTTAATGAAACTGAATATGACCAAGTGTTAAAACAAAAAAAAATTACATGAACAATGAAAACATTGAAGTTTGTAAAAAAAAAGTATATGACGAGCGACACACACAAAACATAAGGTTTTGTAATTAGAATATGTAATGTCTTCGAGTATGTTCAAAAAGTTACAATGTTGAGACTGCTCACATATTTATCTTAATATACATCTCACCTGTAACATTTAAAATGTATGACCAGAAATAATTTACATATGGTGGCCTAAAAATCAAACATGAAAGTTTACCACCATGCAAAATCCTAAACCTTCCAACACGTATCAGAGACAAAAAAAGAAAAAAAGAAAGAAATGAACATCACTTAATTACAGTAACAACCGAATAGTCATTCGAAGGTATTTATCTAACTTTATATATGTATATTGAATTCTCTGTTTAGCACTTCTTTTTTGCTTTAAAGGAATCGTTATTTTCTTTTTCTTCTACTTAAAAAAGTTAATTAATAATACCCTATTTGATTATATATATATATATATATAGATAGATAGATATGTATACAATCAGATGTCAAATTCCATAGAGCGCCATCTACTTGATTTATTTTGCTTGCCTGCGGTAAACAAAATATCCGAGGCTAACGATGCTTGGTTTCCTTACACACTCAGTTTTCACACAAAGTCATTAGTTCCTTATCACTTACAAATGCCTGATTCGAGTGACAAATCCAGGCCTGAACGTTAGCGATCAATTAGTGCTATTCATGGCGATTGCTCTAGATTCTAGAAAGTTAGGGTTAATTTTCCAAAAAGCGCCATCCATCATTATATACATATACATTATCACGTGTATGTCTCTATAATAAAATAACATGTATCTATAAAAGTTACGTACATGTTCAGAAATATATATTTTTACACGTTTAAAAAAAAATGTATGAAATAATCAATTGTTTTATTCTTTTTTTTTGTTACTGTTGGTTTCCCTTACAGTATTGTTTTAAGAATCAGAGTATATATGAAGTGAAAGAAATATGAAAAAAATCAAAATTCAGATTTAGTTTGTTTAGAATGTTCGCGCAAAAATAAACAAGGATTAACTGAGCAGAACTGTTATTAATTTTGAACCGACACGCTATAGAAAAAGCAGCTAGTCAACAACACTCTCGGCCAATTGTTTTGTTACTATTATCTAACTGAATGGTAGGATTTAACAGTTACTTTTATAGCGCATTCACTGACCCAGATTGGGAAGCACGCTTTTGCAATAGGGGGAGGTGAGCCACGAGCCTTTGGATTCATTGTCCGGGCACGCTAACTAGCAAGGCTCGGCCCGAAATTAAAAAAACTAAGACAAGTGCTGTAATATAATATTATAATAATAAGTACAGATCTTCAAAAAACGAATGAATAAGATTGTTTCAGATACTTCCTTATTTTTGTTTGTGTCTACTCGAAAACAAACACAAATAAAAAGTAAAGTTAACTGGAAATTAAAAAATTTGGATTTTATCCAAATGTTGTTTCAGTATATATCTAGAATTAAATTATACATTAGTTGCAAATAGAAAACGTCCATGTAAGAATAATAGTTCCCACTCTAAGCTTTGCTTATCCTTCATCTTTTCCCTACAGACTAATTAATAAACAAACAAGGCATTAAAAAAGATAAAAAATTAACACATGTTTCGGCATGTGAGTAAGTGTATAAAGCTCGTCAGCGTCTGTTAATATAAAATATATGAATCTCCCTTGATACACAGCACCACTGTTTAGTAAAGATAGACATTCAATCTCTGAGACACTAAACACATTATTTAACAAGATTTTAGAAATATTAATAAAAAAACTCCCGAATTCCTTAAAACCCAAAGTTTGTAAATCTTCAGATAAAACTCCGAAATTTTCTAATACAAACTGAGCACAGTAACAGAAGTAAATCGTATTAAATATTTCATTTGCACAAAACCAATTAATTCTCTGGTAAAATAATAATAGTTTCTTTTCTTTACCAACAGCTTTCGAAACTAAATTATTTATCAAATCAAGAGACGTCTTTAAAAATTAGAAAAACTAGAAAACTATGCTAAGTATCCATTAGGCTTAGCAGTAAAGGTTTCTTAATGATAGAAGCCTTAGAAATATCTTAACTAGTTTTCTATAGATAAAAATAAACATTTGGTTCAATTATTCTTCAACTACGAACACAGCAGCTGGTACGTATGAACACAACTTAAGAGGTGTATTGATCTTTGAATATTAATCTGACTTCAACTATGAAATACCGTCTTAACACCGGGAACCACTCTACTTCCATCGCGTGCCAGAGATTTTTAAATTCGCTATATTAAACGAGCCTATCATTACGGTAGATGGATTTTTGGGAACTTGAATCGAAATGATTGATTCAGGATATTTCTTACGGAATTCTTATATATATATACATCATCAAACTAACAAACTCCCATATTTTCCGATTCAAGTTAATTGAGTTAAGCATTCTCAAAGAAAATTAAGTTGTGCGCTTGTGTGTTTTTTTTTTACCTATTTTAACCCTACAGGCAAAGCATTCTGTATCGTCCATCATATAAGTGCGAGTCAATTACGAATGTATCATTTAACTTCGCCATTTTGAATACGAAAGCAGGAAACCAACTGGAATTTCACAAGAAAGTTAATGGCGCCCTCTTTTGAGCAGAAGTTTTTTCAAGAAATGTAAATGTTGTTGCTCGTTTGTTTATATTTCTTTATAAAATGTTAACGTGGGATTGTCAACTAAATATTTATGACAATCCTTTTTTTTTTAGTTTCAGAATCATATTTCTTCAAAAAAATATGAGCCCATTATTTTTAAGTTTGCATGATTAACTACTATCGCCCTTCTTAAAACTTAGCAACCAAACCTAATTTTTGATAAGTTAAAATGGGGAAATAAATACACGTGGAAATATTATAACAGCTACTTTGAACACTTAGTTTAGAGTAAGCAAAACTTCTCCATAACAAAAATAGCTAAATGTAATTTAATAAATCTTTAGCTAACTGTCATAATAATGTCAAAGAATGAATTTATCAGACATTGTTACCATTAACCAGAATAAGATAAGATTGATTGTGGTTTTATACGTATAACGTGGTATTAAACTACAAATGTGGGAGATTTTCAAACTTTTCTTTAATTTGAAAAAAAAAATCCTTACTTTATGAAATAGGAATATGTTCATCATTTCTAGCAGTATTTATTCATTGTTAATTATCTCAATCATGTAAGCTAAAAAGTTTGTTTGTTTCTTTTGAATTTCGCGCAAAGCTACACGGGGGCTATCTGCGCTAGCCGTCCCTAATTTAGCAGTGGTCATCCCCACCCACCGCCAACCCTTGGGCTACTCTTTTACCAACGAATAGTGGGATTGACCGTCACATTATAACGCCCCCACGGCTGAAAGGGCGAGCATGTTTGGTGTGAGGGGGAATTCGAACCATCGACCCTCGGATTGCGAGTCGAGCGTCCTAACCACCTGGCCAAAGTTAAGAAGTATATTACTTAAAAAATAATCTCTAAACTTTGTTGTTCCAATTTGTCTATCAACGTTATTTTTATGTTTTTAGAAGCATATGTGGCTCATAGAGATGGCTAGAAGTTATAAGTTTGGAAACAAAAAACATATCCATCATGTTTTTGTTTAAATTTTATCAAGTAAATTGTTAAATTTGCATTAACATCCAATTTTTTTTTCTGTTGCCAACAATTCTATTTTTATGAGTTAAGTAAGATTTTTCCTCCTGTTTTAGCGAACATGAGAAGAATTTATAGCCTAATTAAATCCACACGACGTATTTACTTTCATGGGTTTTATTGCAAATTTGGAACATAAACATCATCAACTTTCATCGTAATTTAGAAGTAGGGTAAGTGATACCATGATCGTAGGGTATAAATGATATAATGTTACACACTCGACACAGTTGTGAGTGTATAGTACATCACAGTAAACAACGATGCTTACTCCGGCTATAAAACTTTATTTCTGAACTCAGACTTCGAATGTGGTTTTAGTAATTCCAGCCTCAATAGGTGCTGTACATATCGTAAAGCGTAGTTTATACCATCTACCCACGTGTTTATTAAATAATTATCTCAAAACCGGTTTCGTGTACGAGCTTTGTAATTTGCTATACACCCCTTTTGCAATAAGTTTAGACCCCCTATTTAGTTTGCAAATACAAAAAGGCCGCTGACCCTAAGATCTAGGTTGGAATTTGCACTATGACGCTTGTGAAATTGACAAGAAACTAATTTTTACACTAAATTCATAATAACTCAATCAATCGGCTGATTCACAAAAGGTTTGTATTACCAACGACACGTCTAAGTTTAAAATACAGTAAGTCGTTATAATCATAGGAGTAAAATCTAAGAATCACATAAAATATAAAGTGCAGACAAAAAACATTGTAGTTAAATTGTTTAACCACCTGGAAAAAAAAGTGTAGGCAATTTAACATCTTGACTTGGAGAGCGAACCACGTACGTAAAACGTAAGCATTGCGCACAGATGAAATTGAAAATGTCATTTATAATCATACGATGAAAACATCTAAATTCTAATAAAACCATAGAAAAGAATAATTATACCAAACGAAAAAGGTATTTTAAACATAAAAATATAACAAATTAAAGCACTCTAAAAATGTATTCTTTTTAATGCATTAAATTTCACTTTGAATTTGAAGGGATAGAGTACACCATTTTTTTTTTCGGGATTTTTTTATGAGCTACAGTGAGCCACTTTGCACAACCTGCTCTTGAAGGACTACTGCTGAAGTACCTTTCTTTAAATAATGGCTTTGTCCACCACTCCACCACATAAAAGATGTGGATTTAGATTTTTTCTCTCTCTACAGATATAAAGTATTTGTTCATGTTGCTCTAAGAAAAACAGTACCTTCCATGTGCAACGCATAACAGTCAAAAAACAAATTGCCACAGTTTCAAGCAGAAATCCATTTGCGCAAGGGAAATCCTTCCTATTCCCGCCAAATTGAATTTCCTGCGCTTGTCAGGCTTTTCTCTCTGTCAACTTTAGTTTGCCACACCTTTTGAAGTAGGCCTAGGTCACATACTCAAAGTGTATCTATATAATTACAGGTGGAAATCAAAGTCTTCTTATCATTTTGATAGACAAACGTTTAGAATGAACCACTATAACAAGTTCTGCAGATATTGTAATAATAGGGCTTATATCATTTAATGACAGACAGGTCATCAACTTACATCTGTTGTTTTGGAAATGGAGAACAATCGAGGTACCTCATTCTTTATGAAGATAACATCACACCATTGTTCATTAATATTTTGTTAGCGTAACAATAATCTATTAACAATATATGTATTACCGTGTGAAATAATCCAGGTTTGCTTAAGAGTCTTTATTCCCACACAAGTATAAACTACAAAAACAAAAATCATAGCAGCCAGAGGTGGGAGAGACACATCTAGATAACTTTAGGAGATTTGTTTTTGAACTAGAGATTATTTTTAGTGATGGGGTGAGGATGAAGAACAGCCTAATGCACAGATTAGTATTGATAAAGACATATTATTAACCAATTCAAAACAACCAGTGTTAATATTCGTTCAGTTTAGGAGGGGTCTACCTCCTAATCCCCTGTTTATGGATACTAGATCACCGTGTTCCCTATAAATTGATTCTTTAAATTATCAGTAACAAATGCACGATCCCATTGAGAAGTTAAAATTTAACTATGTTGACAAATAAGACTTCTAGTTACTTTCTATCTTAATGTAAGCACTTTTCAATTACAGTAATTAAATTAATTCTGTACTGACAGTAGTGCTCTCACGTGCATGTGCATTCATCAGAATGTTATTTTACAAGGTATTTTGAACTTTTCATATAAAATCCTTGTCAACACTGACATAGACAGTTAATTGTTACGTCAAGCTCAGTATTCACGTAGACCAATTTCACATTAACAAAATTGTCTGTTATTTCAAGCATGAGTATCCATGACCAACACAAAATAAGAAACCTTAGAACCCTAATGCTTTCGGAAGATAGAATTTCCTACTTTAGGGGTAACAATTCATTATAAGTGTTGTTGTTTATTCTAGTAAAATGCAAAACGATAAATCACTTCAGATACAAGTCTGACTTCTGGAATATGTTATATAGTTGTTGTTACCTTAGTAACAATGTACAGTCCGCCTTCTAGGATGTTGTTGTTGTTTCTTTAGAAATAAAGTATAACTCATTCCAGATAAGATGGTTGATAATTAAGTGTTCAAATGGGCCAAACTGGTTGTTGTTATACTTATAAAATGGTGCCTGACTTCGGATGTTTTTTGACTTCTGTCATTGACTGTATATTTTTGTTTTATCTATGATGGTTGATAATCAATTGTTGAAATGGACCAAACTGGTTGTTGTTATAGTGACAAGATGGTATATGACTCCAGGTGCTGTTTTTTTTATTTTTTTTACCACTGTGACGGATTTTACGTTGTTGTTTTATCTAGTAATAAAATAGAATATCACTCTAAATATGTCGTTTTACTTCTGAGATAAACTGTATAACATCTAGAGTGAAAACATCGTATTGTGCAAATATAATAGTTGTTTTATTTTCTTAATATTTCGATTTATGGTTGCAACAGGGGAATTCAGTCATTCCTATAGTCCACCTTGGTTGGAAAATGCTGCTAAATATTGTAATTACTTAAAGTAATTGTGGTTGTTACAGTAAAAAACGTCAGACAATATATAAGACTTGTTGATTAACAAAGAACAACTTACAAGTAAATCAACACGATTAGATATTAGTTAACAAAAATTTATGAGTAAACCTACATGATTGGTTATTGACAATAATGTATAAGTTAGCCTACATGATTGGATATTTATTAACCAGAGCGTATCAGTACATAATACACGCTTTACTTCTCTTGCTAAAAAAAGGTTTCGTGGTTTAGTCCTTTAAGTTTATTAGATATTCTACTTACTGATTAAATATCAAAAGGAAAAACACATTTTGTCCCGTTAAAACTGTTTTTACTTTATATTTTTAAAGCGGATTTTAGAATCACTAATATCGCAGATCAAAGCCTTCAAAGTGATTTACTTTAAGAGCTTGTCCAGAAGTCAAGCCCCGTAAATCTTAACTTCCACGGGAAAACAAACTTGTGTGTTCGTAGATTATAGCTATATGACGTGTTTACCTAGTCAGTCACCTGCCAGTCACCGCCAATATGTCCTCGACTTTTACTGATAATCTTGTCACTTTCGTTTACTCTAGTAATTACACCAAGATAAGATGGCTTGTGCGATATCAGTTAGCTAAAGTCACGTATCAATATCACTGTGTTCGTAAGACATGCTGTACACAACTTCTGCTTTCTGTGGATAGCTACAGTTCTCGTATCACACTGGTAAATATTTATGTGTTTTTAACACTTAACTCTGACACGTTTTCGACACACCGAGTAACATGATCATCGTTACTGCTAACAACTTTTGATATTAACAGCCTTAAATGCTGACAACTGCTCGTAGTGTGGATGATATAGGTGCATGAATGATTTTCTATGTCGCAACCAATTTTTTTTTTATAATGTCATAATGTTAACAAGTAAATGTGTGCACTCTTTCTAGAAGAACTTTTAAACAAGCAAACGTTATAGAATAATTTTACAAAATCCCATGCGCAAAAGATTTGTGAGATAAACTTCTCATTTGGATTAGTTTTAGTTTCGATGGGATTTAAGAGAGCAGGAGTTAAGATGTATTTTACCTGTTAAATATAGTTATTGGTAAAACGTTTTTCATAGACGTTACATGTTTTTGTAATTGTTTTGTTGTTGTTGTTTTCACATTGAGTGTAAAAAATTGCTTTCAACAAACGTACTTGTTAATTTCATTGAAACTTTAATTTATATTTATTCCGTTGATAGTTTATTTCTTGTTTATTTCAAGTGTTTTTTTTTCATAGACGTTACATGTTTTTGTAATTGTTTTGTTGTTGTTGTTTTCACATTGAGTGTAAAAAAATTGCTTTCAACAAACGTACTTGTTAATTTCATTGAAACTTTAATTTATATTTATTCCGTTGATAGTTTATTTCTTGTTTATTTCAAGTGAAATTTTCCAAATATTTTATAGGCTTGTAATAGCATTTGGCTACATTTGTTTAAAGATATTTATTCATGTAAAAAGCTCGTTTGTTTGTAGTTAAGCACAAAGCTACACAATGGGCTAGGTGTGCTCTGCCCACCACGGGTATCGAAACCTGGATTCTAGCGTTGTAAGTCCGCTGTGCCACTGTAGAAAGAAATTTCCTCGTTCGTCATTTTTAACATACAATTTTTATGTAATAGAAAAAAATTAAATTTCTACAGCAGTTATTTTGTGTGAAGTTTGAACTAATTTGTATGAATTGGCCTGTGTTGATTTAATAGAGTAAATAAGGAAACTCGTTTACAGATAAGCAAGTGGCAGATACACAATAAATCAAAGAAGAAAATGACACATTTTCAAAATATTATCTTCATTACTCACTGAAACTTGAATCCACTACAATTCGAGAAGTTAAAAGGAGAATACCTCCTCTTCGTGGTGATGCAAAATTCCAGATTTTACATGGTAGTGCTCTAGGGTGGGATAAACATGGCAGTGAAAGATTTTCAAGGTAAATATTTGTAGTTTACGTCACTCATAAGAAATATATCGGAAATGTTACTCTTTATATTCATCCTTATTCTTTGATGAATAAAATCATCTGATGACTAATAAACAAAATTCTTAAAGTTTCCAGTCGTTTGGAAGAATGCATAATTTCGATTATTTTCTCAGTTTTGATTTAACGTATTCGTTTCTGAACTGGAGTCACTTATGCGGTTAAGATCATCTGTTGACTAACTTGTTCAGACGGTTGAATTAGAATGATTTTGAATATCTAAATCATCAAGTCACGTGACAACCACAACCGATATAAAGTTGCTTTGGAACGCAAAATATTCATACATTCATAAAAATATTTCTAGGTCGGAGATTTAAAGCTTTCAAGGTGAGAGTATCTTTTGTACTTAATGATATTGGAAATCAGAGGAATATGGATCAACTTGAAGTCCCAGGACCATCCAAAAAGAGACCTGCAAAAAATCGGTCCACAGTCGTGGTAAGTAAAGAGCGATGTCTGGTAACAGGTGAGAATTCACGAACACAAAAGGTCAGTGGCAAAAGTCGTCCACGTGTGCCAGGCAACAGTAGCAATATAATGAAGAAAGATCTCGATTAGTTTTGTTTGTTTGTTGAATTTCGCGCAAAGCTACTCGAGAGCTATCTGCTCTTGCTGGCTCTAATTTTGAAGTGATAGATTAGAGGAAAGGCAGCTCCTGACAGCCATCTCATGGATTACTGTAATCAAATAATGCGATTTGATCGGCACCCTTATAACGCATCTACTTCTCCAAAGTGTGGAATAGAATATATATATATATGTATATATTTGCGATAACGGAGCGCGAACCATGGAATCTCGAATCAACAGTCTCACATGCTAACCATTGGTTCAATCCCGGCCCTTTTCCATGTGAAAAAGCGAAACAAGTTGTTTACTCGACGTGAAAGGAATAGCATCTGTAGAAAGCTGCATGAACAACACCTAGCCGAGGAAAAAACGACAGTTTCAGGGGTCACTAGGTGAAGTGTATATGCACCTTGATAACTGTAATAAATATCCTGATATTTTATACTAGCCAGTGAGTGGGATGAAGCAGCCTAATTTAGATGTAATAACTTCTCCCTCGAATGTAGCAAAATCGAATGGCGATAAGTAAACAAGACAAAATAGAAAAGAAAGAAAGGTGACGGCAGAATATAAAAGAAGCCTTATTTATACTTAATATCATTTCTCGTGTTAAGATTCCTATTTTGAGTGAGCAAAGCTCCTTAACGATAAATAAGCAAGATAAATATATAAGGGGACAAAGCAAGATGTTAGAAGCCTAATTTAGTATTCTTCCGCTTGCTGGGATTTTATCTTGGTTGGTAAAATTATTCTGTGATAAGAAATTAAAATTAAGGAAAGAACTTGGCTATGATTACGTACTTATTTTCTAAGTATCCTTTTCCTACGGAGTTCGGAGTTCCTTTTCAACTAGTAGAATAGTGTGATAATAAGACATTAAAATAAACTAATAATTTTCAGAAACTCTCTTCACTACTGGGTCTTCCCAAAAAAATTGTTTGGTGATTAAAATTCAAAATAAGATCCACTAAGACACTGTTTGAGCCCTAAGAGATTGAAATCATCCGGTGGAACCCCATAAGGAGCTAATTTGTTGTGGAAGGCTTAATTTGGTCTTAATTTAATCGATTAATGTGATTTTTAAAATGTGGAATCCAAAAGAGAAAACGATCTGGAAGAGGATAGTTGTCTCCTCAAACTTATGGAGGCTTTTCATCTTAAACGTTTAACATAATATGTGTTTAAGTCTGTTATATTAGCCGTGGATTAGAATAAATGCAGTCATAGTTAATAATATATATATTTTTATCAGTAGAGTTTCATCAGAAGGCTTATCCGTGTCATTTCATTTGGTCGCAACTTGAACTGATCTTTTACATTATTTTTATTTCACTTTATGATTTTGGTTGCTCTGTGACGTCATTTATTAGTTACTGTTTGATTTTTTCTTCAGGTGTTCTGTGCCATCTTGATAAACATGAAATTGGATAAGACTTTAATAGTATGTAAACAGAATGTTTATTTGTGAGGAGAATTATTACAAACATAAACACTATATGTTTCTCATTATTCTGTGGTTTCTGAATTCAACATTTTTCATTTATTGAATCTCATACTGAGATAATCTTATTTGGTAGTAGTTTCGTGTGGTGTTTCTCACATCTCCCAATTTTGGTGGAGGTGAGTATCCGGGAGTAGAACTAACGTCCTAGTTCGAACACCGGGTGAGCATGTTTCGGTGTGACGGAGATTCGAACCCGCGACCCTCAGATTGCGAGCCGAGTGCCCTAATCACCTGGCCATGCCGGGCCATCTTATTTGGTTAAGTATTCTTTCAACAGATTGTTTTCTAATTGAAATAGCTATGTGCTTCCTGTCTATATTAGTCTAAACGGTAAACTTTGTTAGCAAGAGACTATCGGTAACTCCTTGATGGGAAGTTTTATGAGTTGGAAAATTTCTCTTTTCACTAATAACATTATCTCAGTTTAGGAGAGAAAGCACATTTATATAAGTTTTGTTAATAATATTCATACAGAATATATATATCTATTAAGTTTTTATATATAACATTAATTATTTTAGATATTTAGTCAAAACTAATATTTTTTTAAACTCCAGTTGTTCTTGAAGATATTTTAAACTTGAAAACTGATAATCATAATAGTTTCGTTACAAACCATATTTAATCAAAGAAAAATACGTTTGGAATAATTGTAATGCATTAAACTGTGTTAAAAGGTGTCGTTCACCAAAGTATATAAGGTTAGAATATCAGTAATAGTTAGCTATTGGTGAACATCATTAAAACAAATTTTGACTAAAGAGGACGCTGCACTCAAGGCAGTTACAAAAAATGATTGATTATCCTTTACATCCAACCGCGTAATTGCTGACAAATACAGAGAAGGAAAAGAATGACTAACAACTCTTCGTTATTCCAGAGGCCGGTTCAGTGTTTTTCTAATAGAACAAAGAAAGAAATATGAAGATTTATCACACAGTTTGTCTTCCGCGCTCTAGCAGAGCATATAGTTTCAATCATATGCCGAGTGCATGGAATAGTAACTACAGGAGCTAGTTATTTTACTGTGTGTCGGGCTATATCTAGAGCTGCTGTAGTGAATACATTATGATTCTTAGGACGAAGAAAGAAATACGAACACTTTATCGTTCCGTTGGCAATTTATCACACACGTTGTCATATCCATAGCGAGAAATACACGTCACCAACAGCCCAGATTTCCCGTGATTCCTGAGCATTTACCCTCCCTATTATCAGTATTCGACGTTACAGCAGCTTACGCTCGTAGAAGGAGATTCTAAGCATTTGGAATTCTCTAGATAAAGAAAGAAATGCATTTGGAAAATGGTATATATCGATGTGAGCTCTGATAAGGTTGGAAAACGCCGGAAGACACTGGGGAAATTATATGTGAGCTTGTATATAATTGAGAGTTTCATATAGCTATATATATATTCACATACACACACACATATATTTATATATATAGATATATATTTGTAGATTTAAAGTGTGGGCTATTAGCTTTTCAAAGTAAGCATTAAATGTCAATGTCGTTTTCTGCTGCTTTCCTTATCTTCTTTTCTTCGTAATAATAACTCAGACTATGGCATGTTTTGACAAGATTTTTTTTTCATCCTTTTAAATCTTTGGTTTGATCTAATCTGGCCGACTGTTTTATGCTACTGTTTTTTTTGTTTTTTTTTATTTTTTACCTAGGGATCAGAACTTCATTTCATGATCAAAAATGAGTGAGCCTGTATCTAAAGTGACAGTTTCTTGACTATCACGTAGATTCCGTCACGCATCTGATAGATTGAAATTAATAAGGAAACTATCTTATTTAATCTTTAAATGTTTCCGTTATTTTTAGAACAACTGGAATTTAGTTGAGACAGTGAATCAGATAAAAGCTAATCAAAATAGCAATAATAAAGTGATATACTGTCACATAATTTCTACGAAACTCAAATAATAATGAAGGGTATTTAGAAAGTGCTTTATCTATAATTATAGTAATGATATATTCATTCTGTTTTCCAAATCCGATATATTTTTTTAAATTATCAATTTCAATTGATAGCATATATATAATTACGGATTTTAATTATTATCTCATACTCCAAATCCTAGCAGTTCTGGCATTTCATGACTGAGATGCCATTCTAAGAAATAATGAACAGTAAGCTTGACAAATACAACAAAGGTATGAAAAAAAAAACGTTTACAGCGCCACCATGTGACATATTTATGTACTAGTATAATGAACAACTTTTATAATTTGTGATATAAATTGTTGTTATTGCGACATATTTAAAAGTAAACCGTGATGACGTCGTTAGCAATTACAGTAGAATCAATCTAAAATTATCTTAAGATTAATGTATATAATTAAAATCCACTCAGACTACAATAGCAGTATTATTGAAGCATAAAAACTATAGTAGTGAAGGTACCGGGAACGTTGCCACCAATAAATTTCGTAGAAAAAGAAGTAATGAACTATCCGAAGAGATCTCAAAAATCAATATTTTAATATCAATATACTGGATATTAAAAGTTATGATAAAGGGAAAACAAGTAGAGCGCAGAGAAACTTTTCAGGCAGAACTTTTTGCAATTTGTTTATACCATATCAGCACTAGTTTAATACAGATTTCTGCGATAAATGGATTATAGCAACAATGTTCACTTAAACAATTAACATCAGTGCGTACTTTAAGAGATAACAGAAAAAACTTATAGAAACGGTAACAAATATAACACAAAACTATCAACAAAGTTATATTTACAACCAAAAATAGAAATATGAACACGTGAAAATTCAGAAAGTGGACTGTTCCTCAGAAGTTTCTTAATAATTCAGCTACTTTGATGATTTGTCATTGTTTGAATGTATAAAATGAAATTAATAAAACAAAAATAAAGCAAGTGAAGTTTTAATAAAGAACCTTAGGTCTGTAATACTAGTAATGGGGTTGCAGTTCTTTCGAATACAATAAGATTATTTGTAATTAAGCACAAAGCTACACAATGGGCTATCTGTGCTCTGCCCACCACGGGTATCGAAACCCGGATTTTAGCGTTGTAAGTCCGCAGACATACCGCTGTGCCACTGGGGGGCATACAATAAGATTATTAAACCATTATTTCGTAAAAAAAATTCACTTTGAAAATAAATTATGAAGAAGGAGACGCAAAATCGCACAAAGATTGTTGTAAACAGAATTACTCCGAAATTATGTTCTAATGAGAATCTTCACGAGAAAAGAATTCTGTAATATATATGTTTTTACAAATACGAAAATATATGCTGCTTACGGCAAAAAGAAATATTAACAAGGTTGAGAAAAGTACAACACATGCTAAACTTAGAGAAAGATAAGTTATTAATTAGTCTTGAAGAATTTTCTAGTGCCATGAAAATAACAACAACAACAACGTTATTCCAATCCTAATCCTGTAAACAATTCACCCATCCACTGTTTGATTAAATGCATTTACTTGACCTTGCACATTAACTGGTGTGTGTAAACAAATTATGAAACCACACATATACACAATGGTGACGTACAAAGAAACCGTATTTAACCACATCTACGAGAGTAAAGAGCTAAAAAGAAAACATAACAGGCTTGTTTTTAGGTTCCATCTCATTTTCTAACCATTGAATACCATCTAACCAGGAAACCGAAGCTGATACATAAACGACTGTTAATAACCTCCAAACAACTATCTAGTCACTGTAAGGGTTAATTGACAACAACTACCTTATCGTTGTAAGTGTTAACTAAAAAACAAATACCTTATCACTATAAGGCTTAACTAAAAAACAACTACTTTATCACTGTAAGGGTTAACTAAAAAAAACTACCCAGTAACTGTAATTGTTAGCTAAAAAAACAGCGACCTAGTCACTGTAAGGATTTGCTAAAAACAATTACCTAGTAACTGTAAGGGTTAGCTAAAAAAACAGCGATCTAGTCAATGTGAGGGTTAGCTGAAAATAAACCATCTCGTCACACCTATTTAGTCATTGTAATAGTTAGTTAAAAAAACAATGTGAAGGGCTATGTTTGACAGTTCTGGATGACAAAGCAATTAAATAATATAGTGATAGTGTGCTCTTCAAAAGCTCTCAACAACGGTTGTGAGGTCAAGACTGTAGATCATAGGTTATATATACAAGTTCCCACAATTCATTGGACAAGTATTATTGTCAATATAAGTGGCAAAGATAAGAAGAAAGGATTCCAAATGTTAAGATCTCATCTCATTTAATAAGATAGAATAGTTCAGCATTATTATTATTATTTGAAATGTGATACACAGTGTTTGATGACAGAAGTGGTCATAGCTGTCCTCAGAACATATTCAATTCTCATAGACCTGTTAGGGAAAGATTGGTTCATTCTACACACAAGACTGACTCAAGGACTGGACGTTGATAGAAAAATCTACATCACCTTGAAACAACTGCGTGTTTTACGTGATCATCAAAACTTTTTTTCTTATTTGATCTTTCTTTTGAAGATTAGTAGAAATGATAAAAACTGTGAAACATTAACACCAGTAATATTAGAAAAATATTGATATTGTTCAGACTATTATGTACCTTTCAACACAGAGGGTTCGAAATTCTTTCTAACGGATAGCAAAAAAAAATAAAATATACAAAAAACACCCTTTATCCACTTAAACTAAATAATTAGTTTCTAGCTATGGATAGTAAAGCAATTGTTAATCAAAATATACGGCTATTACACTTTTACCTTAAGGAAATGTATACGGCTATTACACTTTTACCTTAAGGAAATGTATACGGCTATTACACTTTTACCTTAAGGAAATGTACGTTTTAGGTCAGTTGATAAGAGTGAATTTTTTATCGTCAACTCGTTAGACATTATTTCAAATAGAATCCATCAAGTCTGGCGGTGGCATATTCTGGTACCACCGATATGTCAGATCACGAGGTTTAACTCTGTCGACATGTTTCGCTGAAATGTAGACCTGTTTATAATCCAATAATGTTGTAAAAAATTCTTCTTGTACACATTAGTGCTTATATAGTTGGCATAAAATTAGTTTGAATAATAAGTTTTTTAAGTCGTTTCGATCTGATCAGAATTAAAATTTAGTTGATTAAGATGAGATATAAGTTTATTTACTTATGTTTTATAATTTTTGCGTGAATATACATAAAGGGTTATATCTATACATAGATTTGTTTGTTTCTCATGCATGGTTTCCGTTTGTTTTGTTTGTTTGATTTTAAGCACAAGGCTATCTGTTCTCTGCCCACCACGATTATCGAATATTAGTGTATAAGCCTTCAGCTATAATATGAGCTATCTGCGCTCTGTCCATTGAGGGGAATTACATCCTGAATTTTAGTACTGTAGGTCCGTAAACGTACCACTGACCCACCAAGGAAATTACATATAGCATTGTGTATGTGAATATTCCAGGTGTTCGCTATCTACTTTTATTAATATGCGAGTTTTTCAAAATCCGTTATTTGTACAGTTCTTACATAACACATTGGTCAAGAAGTTTATTAAATTACTTGTTACTAGCTATCTATCGCTGTGTGATACTCACCTTTTGCCTTCCTGTAGTAAAAGTGGCTGCAAGGTCACCTATAGTATGAAATTGGACAGTTATATTTTCCCCTGACAGTCAGGCGATCTCTTGAGGTTATGACCGCTCTTATGTTTCATTGGGATGACCAATCACTTATGTAGCGCGAGTCCTTCTGAGTAATTCTGACATTAACAAGTTACCTAACTAACTTGAGATTTATTCTTCGGTATGGAACAGAATGTTAATAGAGTTAATTTTGCATACCATTTCGTCTGAGTAAGTCAAACCTAACTCTCCAACAAAGGTATTTTTCAATTGTGACAGTTAAAATACATTTTTGTTGTGTTTGTTTGAATGAAAAATTGTTTATTGTGATTATACATTTGAATTCAGTCTCTCTCTCTATTTCTCTTGCACTCAGTTAATGAGAGAACACAGAAGTATTTCTCCATAAATATCTTGACGAACCTCCCATTATTCTGCAGATATATCTATTCACTCCTAGAAGAAATAAGTGCTATCTGAAAATACCACAGAATAGGTAGGAAGTGAAAATTATGGAGCTGTGACTATAGGATATCTTATGTTTATGTGTTTCCTTCTCTACATTCTTGTGTATTTAAATTTTAAAAAGTTTCATTTACAAGAAATAGTATTTTCCACAGCTTTAAGAGCTTAAGACCAAGAGTAAGAGTTGTTCCCTAAAGGGAGGAGATTGTCCAAGAGTTGTAGGGTCTAGCAAAAATCCTTTACCAGATGTAGGATTTTTCCAAATGGTATGAAAGTCCATGACTGTTTTCTCATTGTGGATAGTGAATTCAGATAATTTGATCGAGTTCTCCCCCTGAAGATCGACTTCAGCGCAAAGAAGGCATGTATGACTGACAGTTATTATAGTGGTATAGAATCTTTAGAGTTTCAGACAAAAAGGGGTAGTTTATATAGGACTCTCATGCCTTCATCAACCAGAGTAACCAATCCAGCTCTAGTCAAAGCCACTACAAAATAGTCGAGGAAGACTGAAGGTGTAGTTGGTGGATGATGTCTGTCAACAGGAGCTATTTCACCAACAGGTGAGACAGCAAGCTTCTAACGGTGAGAATGGTGATCTATGGAACAGTAGAGAGCCTCTCCAAGACTGATGATATCCTATTAGGGTGGTCAAGGATCATGGGAAACCTGGAGTCAAACAAGACTGATGGATGAGATGCTGAGAGTCACTCATTGCTCTACCACCCTGTACCAGAAACCAACTATTTGTCCAAGGGCAGTGATCTTGGAGGATTCCTATAGTCCTGTACCTGTGATATCAATAACATCTAAGCCAGATGCTAACTGACA
This sequence comes from Limulus polyphemus, assembly GCF_000517525.1. NCBI lineage: Eukaryota > Metazoa > Arthropoda > Merostomata > Xiphosura > Limulidae > Limulus > Limulus polyphemus. The sequence continues at coordinate 833,507 of NW_013665667.1, read as the reverse complement.
GTTCATAGTGGAAAGGCTTTGGCCAAAATCACACACCACCATGAGTTAAGCAAAACAAATTATGCTTCCAACGTTCAAGGGTAAAGGAAAAAAGACCTAGACCATTTTCTGGAGTAGATGGTCACTAGAACAGGCTGCTCAATACCTCAATAATGTTATTTGTAGGAATGAAGTCTCCGCTGATCTTACTAAAATAGCAGCAGTGAGAGACTGGCCTTAACCAAACCCAGTGAGAATTCTGGACTTCCCTTGATTTTGCATTGTATTACTGATGTTTTGTGGAAAACTTCTCCCAAATTAGTGCACCAACATCGATTGTCACTAAAGTGAGCAAACATTCCAGTCACTGAAGAATGTTCTAGTGAAAGCCCAAGCAATATCATACACATGACAAGATTAATAACTCTTGCTTGCAATAGTGATAGTGGAATCAGAACAGTGTTATCACAACTGCAAGACAGAGTATAATGTGTAATGACGTATGCTAGTCACATGCTCACGACTCTTGAATGCAGATACTGTATGACAAAGAAAGAAATGCAAGAAACTGTAGTATTTGTAAAATACTAATGACACTAGGTCGGACTATAAATTACAGAAATAGTTGATGAACTTTAAAAGTAAGGAAAGGGTGATTGCATGCTAAATAACAGTATTTCAAACTATAATTTAGTCATACAGTATTGTCCAGACCCACAACATTGAAATACCAATGAATTTTATTACTGTATGATAAAACCTTGTTCATTCATTGAATGTCCTGATTCTGGACACTGTGACGTTAAGCCATACAATAGGTGCTTCCACTGGTGGATGGATTCCATAATTAATTCTATGGGAAGAGCAACTGAAGGGTTTAATCTTGCATTGGTGCTCCTTGCCATGCAGCAAGTTGAAACTCGGCCAGCTAAAAGTTAGGAGCGTGTCACAAACGCATATAACCTGTGAGCAATTACAGGTACAGGAAGATGTGTTGCACCATTGCTATTAACCACTGAGCTGTGATTCTCAACCTGTACTGTAGCTAGTGGTCAACCAGAGCACTGAGTCAAGAGATTCTCCAAAGTATGTATAGCATAAAGAGTGGAGGGCACCAAGGCATTACTCACACTTGTACTAACATGCAATGGTTGTTATTCTGGCCAAATTCGAGTGTCAGATGTACATCAGTGATGTCAACACTGTACAATGTGTGCAGCCTAGAGAAAAGTCTACTAATTAACAAAGGGGCCGATGCTTAACCGTTGTTTGACACATTGGTACAATCCATAGTTGATGTATTGACAGAGTGCTGGACAGCATGTTTCAGAGCATCTGAAGAGATCCACACAGATCAGGGAGCTAAATTCAAAAGCAACTATTCTCTGAGTTGTGTAAATTATTGGTGGTGGTGAAGAAATTGTCTTCATTTTATCATTCCCAGCCTAATGATTTAACAAAATTGGTAATACAATGAGTCAAACATATCATTGTAAAGATTTTTAATACTGATCAAAATGACTGGGATGAACACTTACCATACATCATGATAGCATACAGAGCAACTGAGTAGAGACCAACAGGTTGTTTACCAAATATGCTCATTTTCAAGTTGGAAGTTATGCTCTTTAAGGCAGTTATCCCACAATGTTTGTCAGAATATATGGAGTGGTTAAGATTTAGGTTAGTTGTTGTACACAATTTCAATAATAGGATACTACAGGAACAGACATATCAATGTGGAAATTGGATGGGGCTTTGGCATGTACTAACAGGATAAAGCATCTTCATTCCAGTTGGACAAGACATTTCATTGCACTTCAAAGAGTTGATCCATTACCATACAGGTTATAACACACATCCCAGCAGTACAGCAAAACTGCTCTGGAAGCAGGGTTATCCCAGTCCTTCCATGGTTTATATATGCCAAATCCAATGCTAATAATATCTCTGCCCAGTGTCTGCTTTGCCTTTGAAATGATGGCTCACTATAAAATAAACTGCCCATACCTCGCCATGTAGCAACGTAGGCAACGTTATTGGTTTTGACCAACTACTCAGCAAGTCTCAAAGAGTTGACAGCAAATAGTAAATGCTGCTGCCACAACGTCAGAAGACCAACAGAACCTAAATCTGGTTTGATCACAGATTTGGGGAAATACAACAAGCATCCTGCACTGAAACTTTTAGTGGTTAGCCCATCTTTCTTTTTTTTAAAGGTGCAAAGCTGAAAGATTCAACTCCTGGTAGACACAGGGGTGGCCAGAACACTGGTAGATTTGTTGATATGTTTCATCTGTGCAATTGGGGTATTGATATTCAGTGTGAGGATTGTCCATTGTTGGCCAGGTCAGGCCCAGGATTAGTAGACTGCACAACTTCATGGTGAAGAGGAAGTCACGGTACACCCAGGTAAACAAGTGATATTCTATAGTTTGCTACTGATGAAGTCTAGTGTGTCAGTAACACAGCTACAGAGCCCATGCATAAAATGAGCTGTTTCCTGCCCCCAAAATAGCAAATAGCATTAGAATGAACAGTTATCTGTCTGAGGAGGAACGAAGTTCCTATGTTATTTTTAACTATAAATGATTAGTTATTCATTTTCTCAGTAGAATGGTCATCAATATGGTAAGCAAAGTGGGAGTAACTAGATTAGTGGTTATGCTGAAACCAGTAAATGGCGATCTTTGTAGGAGGATTGTGCGAAAAATGTAGACCCAATTCACTAAAAGCAATTCAGCACCTTGTTGGTTTTATACAATAATGTATTCGTGTGGCCAGAACGTTGAACTGGTCCAACAACAATGACTACTCTCAACATAAATACAGATAAAGAACCCCCACACAGGCTTCTCTGGAGAACTACAGATGTAGCTAGTGCTTAGATACAGTGGATGTTACAGGACATGATCATATAACCTTTGGAGAGTGCTTAGTCATGTATAGTAATGTTGTTAGGTGGTTATTCAGCTTTGGTTTTAAGTTTTGAATTAGGAGTGCTTCCTTTTTCCCTTAGTTTGCATTGATCTGTCCCTTAGTCTATTACTTGGAAGAGTTCAATGTTAGACTTCTCACTACAAATTTTGCTTGGACGATTGTAAATTCCAGAGTTGTTGTAAGAGCTGTTTTGTGTGTGCTCCTTAACTATGGTAGCTAGGACAGAGTGTGTAACTGGTTAGCTACAACATTTTACAGCCTACACATTTACACAGCTTGGTCACAAGTAAATAGACACCACCTTTTCAGAAAACAAGAAATTTTTCAGTCATATTCACATGAATTGATATATTTATAATTTAATCAATATCTAGTAGATCTTCCTTTCGCTTCGTGGAGTTCGTTGATCCTTTGGGGCATCGTGAGAATCATCTCGTCAATTTTAGATTGTGAGATTTTCGCCCACTCCGGCTTCAAAACTTGGACTAATTCGCTCTTCGAAGTAGGTTTTTTTGGTTGTTTCTTGTCTTGCCGGTCGAGTATGCCTCAGAGGTTTTCGATAGGGTTCATGTCAGGAGATTGGCTCGGCCAGGGCAACTTCTGGATACCATTTTTTTCCTGCCACTTTTGGGTGTTTCTAGCAGTGTGACACGGTGCTCCATCTTCATGAAACAACGTTGTGTTCTTATCCACGAAACCCGAGGAATAAAGTGGCAAAAG
>NW_013665667.1:812070-828868 GCF_000517525.1 Limulus polyphemus | reverse complement strand
AATTAGTTAGCATAAATCAGTTAAATGACGAAAAATTAGGTGTCTATTTACTTGTGACCACTCAGTGTGGTTGAGCTTCTGATCAATCAGAATCCATTTGACCTAACTCTTTCTATTTATGATGAAATTCTTAACCCTGGTGGCTACCTTGTCTCCTCAGCTAGCCACTTGAGTTTCCATTATGTGTTTGTTGAACCCCTTCAGTTAGCTTAAGTCATTGTAGAATGGAAGGAAAATATGCACATGACATTCTTTCTTTCAGACATAGGAAAGACCTGGACCTAATGACCATTCCCAATATGCTTGGAGTCAGCTTAATTCTTGGATAAAGTAAAGTAAAACAGCCAAAAAACAAGTATTATCGAAAAAAGGGGAGAACGAAAAAGACGTTTTAAAACAGAAGATACTCGTTAAATTAGGGACCTTAACCTTTTTTAAAGACAACTAATTCATAATGGATAACTTAAAAGTATTTACATAATAAAAAAGTAGACTTCAGGCAATAGGTAGACAAGAGTAACTGCTTAGAACGAAAACAGCAAGTGATTCAAGCCATATTTACCATCAAGACTTTCTATTATTTGCTTTATCTAAGTTATTCATAGCCCTGAAATATTTACTGTCCAATTATGCTTCCGTTACAAAACCTTCTTTGTAACTCTTCACTCATAAACAATCTTTCGGCGATGGGTCAAGTTTTAATGAAAACATTTCTTTTAGAACGTAGATTTAGGTATTGTTTCAGCATGTGCGAAGGTCGACCACACGTACCCTCCGAAGTTAGTTGTTTATTGAATTCAATAAATTACTGTCACTGAAGATATAAAAGTACAACTTAAATGAATCTTAATGGCTTTGTTAGGAAGAGGATGGATGGTATGAAACCTGACTTAAACTTCTCTGAAAATAGAATTTTCTAATTTGACCAGGGGGTTTTTCTAACTAATTCAAAACTGGGATTTTCTTGTCATGATTAGCCATTTTTAAGATCAACAATATAGGAAGCGTCAAATGTAAAAAATATGAAACCTACATAAAATCTGCGGATACAAAAACTAAAATCCGTGAAGCACTTGAGCAGGTGCTCAAATGACATGGTTCAGGTTCTTTTTTAGGATAGTTGTACAGTAGTTAATCTTCCGGGACCATCTGCTCATTTTCTGATATAAACAAAAAGTTGTAGATGTTTGAATGATTGCCTCATTATTCCCTCACTCGAATGTTTACAGGACAATCACTCTAAAATATCATTGAATCGTTGTAAGGAACAAAATCAAAATGCAAAAAAAAACCCTTACCCTTCATAAAAGTCCAATACGAAGACATTCCAACAACGTCGAGACATATAATATAAAACAAATATTTCATGACATTTTAATAAGAAGTAATGAACAACAATAAGGATCTGGCAAGTTTATTAAGAATGTGCGTGCAAGTATTCAGAGCATGACAAAAGTAAAAGAAAAACAATTATTTTTGTCACGTTTGTTTATAGCAACAAATACAATTTAAATTGATGTCTTGCGTCACACACTTAAGTACTTTTTCGCTTAGTTTCGTTTCTAATAATGTATTGAGCTCTATCTATGACAGTGCATTTAGATAAATAAATCAAAAGCTGTTGGTGAATTATATTATGAAAAACTTTGTCGTTACCGCCTTCACACAGTTGAAATTTCAAAACTATTTGCGAGATAAACAATATATAAATCTTGATATTAACTAGGCTTCATGGTAAGTTTCTATTGATGTGTGTCGTAAACCGTTTCGACTTAAGAAACGACTATAATACCCAACGTTGCTTTAGAAGAAAAAAACAACACAATGAGAAAGAAGTGGCATTGACGTTCCTTCTGAAACTTTAAAGAGTGAAACAGATGTTGAAAGTTTTTGGTTTCGAGCCGAGGAAACAAGGTTTGCTGTGATAGATGAGGACAGCACTTACGCTCCACTGCTAGAAGAACAACAATATCTTCCCTGGATCAACACTCGGCATGAGCCCGTATTCAACTATGACAAATGTTCTTTCACATTGCCCCCTTCAAATAGCTGACTTTTCTTGGCCTTGCAGCAGCTATCAAATCTGGCAGCAGCATTCGTCACCTTTCTTGGTTCGTTTTCAACGTTCTTTTCTGTAGCCATTAGATCTTGTTGTGGAAAATGAAAGTTTAAGACTTTTTCTGTGTCATAACCCTCGACACGAGCACTTACTGGGTCTTCTGAATGTGTTTTGTCGTGAAAAAAATGTTTTAATACACCAGATAGTAGAATAGACCACCAGGTGGCATTACAGTTTTTCATTAAATTATGTTTTTCGTGAGAGAAAATTGTCACAGTTAGATTTGTGAACATTAGCTTAAAACGAAACGAAACTCGTATTAGATATAGTCGAATATATTTTATTGAAAATAATTTAAAAATAAAAAACGAGAATGACGTTCATTGTAGAGAATGAATAGTAATTATTCAGTTGTATCATCCCGATCTTTCTCGAAAGATTCTTTCTCCTATCTATCTATGTATCTAGCTATCTCGATACCTGTGTATCTATGTGACTATATAGTCATTTGTCTATATAATTAGCTACATAACAGCCCTCGTGTCTAAATGTTTCAAAGTTCTAGATAAGTACTTATTGATCTGTCTATCAACAAACATAAACTACTATGGAATTTCACTTATTCATGGTAGGGTTATGAAAAAGACAAATCAATACCATTATATTAAGTCTAGAGGCTTCACCCACACCTAAAATCGAGGTGAAGGCACTGCAACAATAAATACCGATATTCAATCTGCTACTGGAATAGTGTTCCTTTTTAATTGAGTACATTGTATATTGTACTATTTGTGGTAATTGCTAACGTTATAAACATTTTATGTCACCAGGTAGCGCTAGTACGAGAAAGGTAAATAGTTCATTATCATTGCTTCAACTTCCAATATGCTTTTTTTTTAACTGAATACATTAGGCAGTAAACTGGATCACTCTTAGCCATTACTTTAAACTCTTATCACACCCTACTTAACATAGCACCGAGGAAAATAAATCGTTGTGGTCACAATTCTGCTGTAATTAAGTTATCTTATTCGAATATATAAGTTATTAATTCTTGTAACAAACGACAACAGCGTACGATTAGTATTAACAAATTAAAAAAACAAATGTTGATCATCATCAAATCAGTCGCTCCAACAACACCTACATCTGACGTTCGTTGTCTTTACTTTTTTGTTTTGTTTTATAAAATAATAAAAGAATAAAAGGGCCGATAGCTTGTCTTAAAAGTAGGCTAACGCCGTTAGTCATGTCGCTAGGAAAACATAATACAATAGTTTTTGATTTCTCGATAATATTTTACTTTGACAGATTCATAGTTTATATATATATACATATGTATGTTAATGATAACCCATTTATCAACTTACCACATCTTTCTAGCTGTACATTTTCTATTTTGTGGTTGTACCCACAACACGTACCGAACTCTAAACAAATACAAACAAAACATGTGTGGTTTGTGCAGCATGGGTTAACTGGTTAATTTACAATTCTCTGCTCGACTAAGCCTAGTTAAGCTTGATTACCATCACTGATTACAACAACTCAATTGCTGTATTTACCAAAAACAAAACATTAACATCCCCTTTAAAAAGTTAACGTAGGCTTCTTTCGACTAAATTTGATAAACGATTTATTAATAGCAGTACTTTCTTTCTTTATTCTAACTCGTACTCTGAATAACATATAATTAGGACTATAATTATTAGGATATTTCAAACTATTAGAGGAAATCCATTTGCACCTGAAACTGATGTTGTATTAGGCACAAAGTTACACAATGGTCTATCTGTGTTGTGCCCACTATGGGTATCGAAATCCGATATTTAGTGTTATAAGTCCGCAGACTTACTGATGTGTCTGTTTGTTTTGAACTTCGCGCAAAGCTACACGAGGGCTATCTGCGCTAGCCGTCCCTAATTTAGCAGTGTAAGACTAGAGGGAAGGCAGCTAGTCATCACCACCCACCGCCAACTCTTTGGCTACTCTTTTACCAACGAATAGTGGGATTGACCGTCACTTTATAACGCCCCCACGGCTGAAAGGGCGAGCATGTTTGGTGGGACAGGGATTCGAACCCGCGACCATCAGATTGCGAGTCGAGTGCCCTAACCACCTGGCCATGCCGGGCCTACTGATGTGTCATGTGAACAATATGATAGTTGTTTCTTCCTCCTGTGAAAACAGCGTGGAGAAAACTGTTTAAATGCCATGTTACACCTAAGTGCATGTTTATTAGAAACAACTAATCAAAAACACCTTAGGTTTGAAAAAAAAAAAGTGTGACAAAAAATAATTGAGCGTGCGACTTAAAGGAGTGAAATTAAAATTTGCGGCCAAACTGGTAGCTACACTTATAGCATTGATAAGGATTTTACAGCAAATTTGCATTCATTAGTTGGCTAAGGCGCGTATTTTGTCTTACCCACCATCATGCCCCAAGTTGAACAAATATTGCGGCCTGGCTAACTAATGAATGGACATTTTTTTTCCACACACCTAAGGTGTTTTTGATTAGATATCATGACTTTTTTGTTAATATACACCAACAAGTCACAGCGAGTAAGAAAGTGACACCCGATAGTAAACCACATTAGATTTAGGATCGCAACCTGTTATTCGGAACAGACCAACCCGATTCTTTAAAATATATGGTGGCAGTTCTCCTCTCTAAAAGAGTGTTAAGCACTCTGTACAGCCGTATAAAGCATCATTATTTACGATAATTGCTTAAGCTAATATCACATGACGCTAAACGCTCTTTAATCACGAGAATTTCATAAAATTTAGCAAATGGTGCTTAAAAGTTGACAATGAATAATGAATAATAACCGTCCACCCATATGATTGTTTTGAAAACTTGAGCTAGAAACTGCTAATTTAATTTGTTTGGCCTAACCAATGCTTACGTATCTCACGTGCTTTCATCCTATAGTTTTGCTGCTCTCAATCAGTAGTCTCTAATCCGAATAACAAAAGACTAAACACAGTCCACTTTTACTTTTACATAAAGTTGTGCACAAAATTTCAGACCGATAGCTCACATTACTTTTTGGGTTGGCGGGCGCAAAACATTTTGATCAAAACTGAGCGGTTTTTGTTGAATAACTTTACACATGTAGTTTATACTTAAATCAAAGTTGACACCTTAGTGTAGGTTCTAGAGATATTTCAGTGTGCCAGATTAAAAACAAATCCATGAAAGTTAAGTATTTTTTCTATCAAATAAGGTTTCTGTAGTTTTGGTGCGAATTAAAGGAAGAAATTCAATCAAAATTGGAGATTTTATATCTCGTGTATTGCTTAATGGATTGCCTTGAAATTTGGTAAGTGAAGTAAGAATCCAGTAGCGCACATCCACTGAAAATATGTAACAGTTTAGATTAACACACTCTGAGCTCTAGAAAGTGGAATATTGATAAACTATCACTCCCTTTTAATAACACACAGTGTGTCTTGCAGGTCGTTTTGGCGCACGACACATTACTGTGTGTCGTGATTTTATAGGTTACAAGAAAAACCTAGATAAACCTACGTGTTATAACTAGATTTAACTGCACTGTAGCACCTGCAAAACGAGCGATTTGACTGAATTACATCAACTCCTTAATAAAATATAATAACAGTTTCACATGGCCAATACAACTTGTCAGCACAATGGAAAGCATATAAACGTATAAACCCAACAAAACCAGAGATTCAATATTGTAAGAAGAAGACATATTCAATCGATACGATCTATGTAACTTCTTCAATTCAATAACAGTGAATCATCTTCTATACAAGAAACAATAAAAAGAAAGGGTTAGGCTTACCTCCTTATGACCTACTGCATTCTCTCTTCATGGCCACTTGAGGGCACAGCAGTAGCGGTATATGAGTTTATTTGTTTGTTGTTTATAAATAAGAACAAAGCAACACAGTGGGTTATCTGTGCTTTGCCAACCACTGGTATCGAAACTCGTTTTCTAACTTTGTAAATCCGCAGACATACCGGGGGGCCAGTATATGAGATTGTAAATTTTTTCATAATTAAGAGAGTAAATGATATATACATATGTATTTCTCTATTTAGAATTAACTACAAATATTATAACATCCATATAACCATTTTAAAGTGCAACTTTGATGTTATTGAGTAACATGGAAAACATCAAATACAAATATCAATATCATAACATAGTTATTGACTTATACAAATTTAAAAAAATAATTAGCTTTTGGGAATCTCTTCACTATCGTACTCGACACATTTACATCTCTTTGTTAAGAAAGCTGCATTGTTCACAAAAAAAGTCATTTATTGTTAATAAAAATAACCTTCGGAGTTGAGATTTAATTACTCCTTCATGTAAATTACTTAGTGGAGAGACAAAATAAACCTAAACCGTTAAAAATTGTCTTCTGTTATCACAAGTATATAACTGCAGAGACTCATCTTTATTTTTCTGTTACACGGGGCATTATTTAGATCTTGATGAATCACACAGAAATCACACTATTTTGAGATATATATATATATATATAACTCGTTTGAAGCGTAGAAATTTCAGGATATTACAAAATCATGGAGTACTTCTTTGCAGAACAAAAGTACAAAATGTTAAAACAGTAATTACAATAGTAATAGGCTAAAGAAATAAGAAACTCAATAAGCCAGGTGTTTCTTGACCGTATTTTTTTTTTTTTTTAATTGGTGAATTGACAGTAAAAATGCTGAATGAGTAAGTTCGCCATCCAAAACACTCAGGTTATCAGGTTACTTGTTTCATGTTTCATCCAGTTTTTGATCCTGCATAATTTGTTTCTTAGTCATGATAACGGACAACATATATTATTAGTTACACATAATGAAATGGTTGACAATAAATATCCTTCTCAAAAATATTAATCCTCAACAGGAAACTAAATCCCATCTACACATTCTTCCATATAGAAGAAAGGCCCGGCATGGCCAGGTGGTTAGGGCACTCGACTCGCAGTCTGAGGGTCGCGGGTTCGAATCCCCGTCCCACCAAACATGCTTGCCCTTTCAGCCGTGGGGGCGTTATAATGTGACGGTCAGTCCCACTCTTCGTTGGTAAAAGAGTAGCCCAAGAGTTGGCGGTGGGTGATGACTAGCTGCCTTCCCTCTAGTCTTACACTGCTAAATTAGGGACGGCTAGCGCAGATAGCCCTCGTGTAGCTTTGCGTGAAATTCAAAACAAACAAACTATATGGAAGAAACATGAATCAGGTGGTCGTTTTTATATGACACCATAGACTACAGATTAGGTCTTTTAGGGTTAATGGTGTACCTTCCTAGATCTAATGTTTGTTGTTTTTTTTGTGTGTTCTAACACGCACAAAACTAAGCAGTGGTTCTTTTTTTTTAATTCAACCAAATATGTCCGATCTCCTATAACGCCATAATAAAAAAAAAAGTAAAGTTTAATGCTACGTGAAGAAGTATGTTTGCATTTGTAACATGATGAGGGTATACCACGAAGACATATCCACGTGATAACCTCTTTCCAAAGTTTGATGTAATAACTCATATCTCATACCTTATACTCTACTCACAAATGGTGACATAATGTGAAACTTGCGTGTGGAGTCAACATGGAGTTCGTCATTATCGTTCTCTCTGCCCATAGAGACCTGCACGTACCAAGGTATATGGACACATATATATATATTCAAGAGACCCCAAGCGTTAACTCAAAAGTAAACCTGTCAACGTTAATTCACTTGCCGGTAGCGTAGACCATACTCTATCATTCATTTATCTTTGTAATTATGTCAGAATGATAAATGGACCTTGCTTACCGGCTCGCTATACATACATAAACCGTTAGAGACATGGTACAACCTTCCCTCAGTCGGCTGTCAGGTGTTTATTGATGGCTCCTCAGGGTGAGGCATGAATTTTCTTCGGACCAACTCCCCAATTGAAACACAAAAAATGCTGAATATAAAGAACCCGGTAGCTCTGAGAGTTAATTAAATTTGTTTCCATGCATGATTTATGCTGCTAAAGGTGTATAGGGTGAACAGAATAGTCCTGAAGGGGCTCCAGAGGGAGTATAATGTTTAATATCGTCTCTTTGTACTAATTTTGTTTGTCAAGAAAAACGCGCTTTAAAAGTGGTTCCAATAATGAATTAACAGATAGCATTCAAAACCAGACACGTGGTATAGCTTTCAGAATGAAGCAATTGATGATATTGTGTTGTTAGTGAGCGGTAGAGAAGTTGTCCAACAATTAAAGGGGAAAATCTATTATTTATATATATAAATACGTCTCACGTGAATATTGTTCATTGCTTTATTCAAACATTAGAAAAAAAAAGACGTATTTTCGAAACTATATTAATGACTATGATTCTTAAGACGACTTTTAGACTCAAACGACTTTTAGACTGCCAAAATAAAAGGCAGGAAAAGTCCATAAGAAACAACATGAACAGAGTAGTGTTAAACAGTTGTGGTGCCATCAACATAAAATAAAATAAGCCAAATCATCAGGCTATGCTCACAGCGAGAAACCCTAGTTGTATTATGAATATTCATTCTCATACCTTTGAACTCAAATAACAAGTCTGAGTAGTTACCTAAACACGGCCATAATCAAATGAGATGAGTTTTTCTTTCATTTTTATCTCTTCTTGAAATATCAGTGATTTGTGGCCTCTCTCCTGCGTTAATCAATTATGGTTGATGTATATACACCTCATACCAATTATAGCCTTATATCACAACTTAGTATATAAATTTTACAGGTTGACATAGTAAAGTATCTGTGTACTTGCATAATTTATAACACTGGCAGGTGACATGACTTGGTATTTCATAGTCATTGTAAACAAGCCCTCACCTAGCGCATTGCCTAGAAAGAGAGATGAGATAATAAAATATTTACTGCGTAATTAATCATTTCACATGCTTTGCCTACACATTGAAACTTTTATAATTAAATGTCAGTTGACTAGCGCCGCATGCAGAGTTTTTCATCCCCCCTTTCATTCCTTTGTTGAGCTTCTTTAGTGAGCATTACTTATTGTTAGCCAAGTCAGTCAAATTGATAATGAAAAAATAAAGCTTCTTACGAGAAGTTGAATCCCTTTGAAGCTGATGTTTTAAACGAGTACTTTAATACCCTTACGCGGTATTTCGACAAAGAACTCTATGTCACAGGAAGAGAGTAGAAATTAGATGATATCAGTTTTGTTTTCTCTTGTTTGTCATTTTCAATTTAAATCACCAACGCGGTTTAGTTTCCGGCGTTTCTGATTTCTTATAAAATCCGTCAGTTTGTTTGCTACATAAAACAACTATCACTAATTTAATTTATCTATCTTCAAGACACCGATATAACAACAACAACAAAAAAAAAGACAGAAATCTTAGCATTTCAAATGGTATACGTTTTAATATCTGCTTAACAGATGTTCTGACTAACCTCCACATTTCCTGAAGTAATATTTTACTAACGAAGAAATTCAGAGATAAAAAGAGACAAAATGAGGAAGTTTTCACTGATAACATTAAAAAAAAAACTTGTGTGTAACAATAACTTTGTTTTGTGTCCGTCATTGTTTTCTCTTTTGAATAAATCTCTAACATAGAAATTAAATAAGCTCCATGGCTTTTAGTAAGTAGCAAAGCCCACTATGTCTTTCAAGTGAACTAATGTAATTTAATTTAGAAGTTTCTGATTTTTAATTAAGTAGCTAGTTATTAAAAAACAAAACAATACACCACAAAACTTATATATATATATATGCCTACCTAAATTGTGTTCTAGTAACATGATGAATGCAATATGTCAGTCGGACAACAAAATGGTGATTTTGATAAGAATGTCAAAGTGCTGAAGATGTATTCTGACGTAAGTATCTTTAACTTGTTCCAAGTAAAATAAAAGTCAATTTCCTGCCCTTCTTGAATTGATTCAGCAACGATTGTTCATACCAATCCCGATTTTGCGCCTGTTTCAAAGAAACTAGCTTTAAAGAATCAAATGTGAGACTGTAAGAAGGAACGGAGGCACACTTCTACATAAAGAACTTACTTAGATAGTTCAAAGAAGTAGGAAATGAAACAGGGTTTATTGTACTGCAATTCTGGATAATGTTGATTACAAGAAAAGAGACAATACATTACTTTGCAATGAGCAGAGATTTGATAATAGGAAAAAGAACCAGAAGTTAGAAAATGTAGGAAAACAGAACAGTTGAAGTCCTATATACATAGGATTACAACCAGTTTGCTTACTGAGGTCATAAACAGGATTTGAACCAATTTCTATTACTTTGAGATCATAGTTAGGGCTTTGGAAAACACAACAACAACTATGCTGTTAATGAATAAGGTTAGATCAAGTTATTTTGATTTTAATATCATAGGCGATTTATTGCTTGACATGTCGGGCTGCGGAACAGAAAACTCAGGGCTCCAACCCCGATATAACATGGAGCTCGCGTCGCACTTTCAACTATGGGAGCGTTATAACCAATAAAATCAATTCCACTATTCGCTTAAAAGTAGCCGTGTAGGCGGCGGATGCTGCTGACTGGTTGCCTTCTTTCTGGTCGATAATTTTAAATTAGGGAGGGCAATGACTGTTTAGCTTATGTGTCGCATCAGGTGTAGTTCAGGATGGAAATACTAACTACCAAATCGATATTCTAGTTATGGATAGTCGTTTACTGTTTTACATTTGCAGAGTTCTAACCAATAAGAGATGGCTAACTACCAAATCGATATTCTAGTTATGGATAGTCGTTTACTGTTTTACATTTGCAGAGTTCTAACCAATAAGAGATGGCTTTCATTACAACTTCTAAAGAATTCTTCCATGATTATAAACAACCAAGACTATGTCTGAAAATATTTTATATCACGTGGAGGATGATGATACCAGTCGTCAATGGTGCAGTGAAAAATATGTTCATTAACTCAGCATATCCCTCACTAAAGGAAATGACAGTTGCCATGAGCTTGTGAAATCGGTTATCAAGGTAACATTATAGGAGAAAAAAAAGCATGGGATAAATAGTTTTATTGTAAGAATGTAACAGACAAAATATCGGTCAATATTTAACCCCTCTCCTTAATGGTTTATAGCGACATAAATATATAGAAATTAAATCAAAACAATTATTATAATAATCAATGTTCACTATCGATTAAACATTAAAACTGAAAATGTTGAGTATATATTGCTGGTTTTCACTATCTATTAAACACTAAAACTGAAAATGTTGAGTATATATTGTTGGTTTTGTTTACTTAATAATTGTGTTAATTCCAAGCTATGAATGTACTAATTTAACTCTTCTGGGATTAATGTAAGAAAAGCATTATTTAAACTTATATATATAAAAAAATCTGCATTTCTGCCTGAAGCTATTTTAGATATCTTGAGGAATCTTGACAACTAAGATTATAAAATACTTTTCTTAGGCAAATAACATATTTTGTCTTATAGCTCAATACAGCCACCTCACATATCATTTTGCTTGTTAGTTCACTTCTAACAATTCGTTCTATATGCCAGCTAATTTCGAAAGGAACTTACTTTTTCCCGCCAACGTTTATGATACCATGATGTTTCAGAAACATTTCAAACGAAGAGAGTACATTTCGACAAATATTAGATGTAATGATTTAATTCATATTTCTAATATATTTAAGTTCATCCTAATTCCCCCGTATTTTTTCACCATTGTTTATAAAACTATTTTGACGACGAAGATCAAATCTATCTATCGGACCGGCCCCCTAGTGGGGAAGGAATGTTCAGGGTGATTCCGAATTTATTACATGTATCTACACTAAACGGCAAGCTTTTAGCAAAATGTACAAGCCTGTTGCAAAAAAAAAAAACAACAACAAATATTAGACGTGTTACAAAAGTATTTGTACTTAAGATATATTTGTGAACTGATGGTATCAGTCAAACTCAGACTCTGATAAGTCGAAGTTCAAGGTCATATGAATAATAAAAATAGTTTTTCCATCGTAAAGTTTGTATATTGCATTTTCATTACCTTTAGAACCTCCGAAATGTCTATCTACAGTTTTTCACTATCTTTTTTGTATTGTATCAGATATTAACTCTCCTCCAAACTATCACTAAATCAGCAAAGTAAAGTAAAATGAATAGTTCGTAAGTCTGATATAAAATATCACGGTGAATGGAACTGTCTAATAGATCGTGGAATGTGCACTTTGACCCCACTTAGGGAAAAAGATGTAATGAAAAATCAAACCTTCT
Organism: Limulus polyphemus; assembly: GCF_000517525.1. Classification (NCBI taxonomy): domain Eukaryota; kingdom Metazoa; phylum Arthropoda; class Merostomata; order Xiphosura; family Limulidae; genus Limulus; species Limulus polyphemus. Next base: position 816,545 of record NW_013665667.1, on the reverse strand, counting down.
AACATCATTATAATGATTAAAAACTATTTGTACCTCGACTATATAAGTAATAATTTTGAGGTATGGTATAAGACTGTTTCACAATTAAATTTACTGTTGGACTAAAATATAAACATTATATTATTTTAGTGGTATAAACCCTACCATGAGAAGAAACTATGTCGAACTCAAGTTACCAAACATACCAGTTCTGGGCTTTGATTTACAACGTGTTGTAATTAATCTTTGTTTTGTTTTAAACAAACGTGTAATCTGAAGGCAAACCATATAATATATTACGCTTGACTTAATTTTGAAAATATGTTTTTTAGTCATCACAACTTTTAAGGGAATATTAGCAAATGTGACTAAGACTCGATATATATACATGTTTAATTGAATACTTTGCATGTGGAATGCGTTAAAAAAAACACAAAAAGTCCTTTATATTCTAAATGGCTTTTCAAATATATAATCTTTGAGATTATATAAGTTATATCGAGGTCAAAACGATCCCTAGCAATGTACCTAACTAGCCAGTGGCAAAGTGCTAAATCTGCTTATCTGTCTGCTACGAAAAGAACAAACAAGTTCGGGCCGCTTTATGTCACAACTGTATAGCCTAACCAAAAGTTTGCATAGAAAATAGATCAAATCTTAGCTTTGGTTTAAGTCTTTTGCTTATTTTTGACTGTCACCGACTTTAATATTTAACGTATGATTTCATTGTTAGCCTTGGTTTGTTACATCGGAATTTATTTGACATGCTCACCTTATATCTTTCTGTGTTTCAGTCTATCTCACGTGCAGGCTACGTGTTCTATTACACAACAAGTGAAATAAAAGGCTTTTGTAGAATAAGCTGACACAATGTGGGTTATGATGGATAGCTGGGTTGGTTTCAAGGCGGGAACACCTGGTCGGCATGTAATTCGGCTTCTGCTCTACACCAATTTATCATTGAGGGCTAGTTAAGAGCACGGCATTTCAGGATATAATTGCACGTGCTCTCCTTTTTTTCTTTTTGCTTCTTTGTTCTGAGTTAAAAGAACATTAAGAACTGCTGGTAGTTCTTATATTTTACCGGCCGCTCAATGAAATGTTTATATATTTGTGAATACAGTTTTAAAAAGCACTCTTAGCGAATCTGAACTGAAGTTTATGAAAACATGGAACATCAGCAAGAGATCTATCAGTTTTGGGTTCTGGTCAAGTCACTTTAAAGGCCGATATTACTTTACAACAAAGTTGAAGGTGATTTGTACCTCTCGATCAAAGCATAAAGTACAGGGTGAATAGAAAGATAGCCCTATATTTAAGATGATTATATCATAACAGATATGTCCTAGGGCAACTATTTTCCACCAGTGGGCGCATTGAAAATGATTATTTTTATCCAGGAATGGTGGACATGATACAGGGTGTTACAATATGCCTTCTGTCATTCTTAATCAGCATATCAAGCCTATCCTTAAAATAACCTACTGCAATCATAATTTGTTCTGGACAGTGTTCATTGGTCCTCATAATACTGAAAGAGAGCGAAATAAAAGCAATGTGAGTATGTGAGAAAAGCGATTTAGGCATACAGTAGAATATGGTTTTGAAACAACGCCCTATATCGTGTTTAAACTTTCATGACTGAAATCTATGCTTTTCAGTGTGTTTGTGATGAAAATATCTTGTTTTTATAGGATAAGTAACTCTTAATAAGGTGTCATCATTTTAACTATTTGCTTTTTATAATCATTTTGTATATAAAAGCATGATAGGGTTTGGAAATGCTAACGTTATTCGTCAGTTAACTTGTAACTAAACTTTGTAGTTACGATATCTTTCTCGCTAGTTTTATGTATTACAGGCTGATTTATATAAAAGTTGTGTAACATCATTTTCATATTCTCGTTGATATTGAATCGTATATCATTCGACCAAGATTAATTAAAATAAACCTAATGGGAATAAATAAAGTAATTGAAAAGATATTTATTGAGATAACTATAGTACACAGTGCATACTTCTATCTCATTTTTATATATTCATTATGAAAACTCGTAAAACTGGCATAATATTCAAACAAAAGAAACTAAAGAAATAGATACTTTAAAACATACTAAGCAATTGCATCTAGCGAACCTTTTTTTTTTGCACCCACGTAAATTAAAGATCGTAAATTCAAGCAGACAAAGTTTTGATTCGTAATTCATGTTCAATATCTAATATATTTTTACATGTACAATCTTGTTTGATGTTTTGTCCATTATGTTGTTGTTCTTGTTATTCTTGAAAAACATATAAAAAATAAAAGCTATATGTGTAAATAAACTTCACACTCCCTTTGTGAGGATATGATATCATTCTAAGTAACTTTTCTTTGGTAAAAAAGAAGAAACATGCATTATGCTTGAATATTTTTTCAACAGAGTAAACAGTGTCCTTTTTCTTCTAAAAAATATAAAAGTGAACTTATCCTCACAATATTTATCACTGTAACTTTGTTACGTTTAAGCGCAAAACTGCATAACAGACTATCAGCTTTGTGCCCATTGCAGGCATCAAACATCACATTTTAGTGTTATAAACCCTCAAGCTTACCGCTGAGCTACTGGCGAGGGGAGGGTTGTCGATTTGTAAGAATGTTTATTAGTATATATATGTATTCACGATACTTTCAACAAAACATCAAGCTATGAACTCTAAGTATTTTTTTAATGATGACGTGAGTGTGCGTGTGCATGTTCATTAAACTGAGATGTTTGATAAAATAAAAAAAGTATAAGGTGTTTTCTGTGAAGGACAATTTGAACTACACGTCTCAAGTTGTTAAGCGTAAAGTTGACATTGATTGAAAAAACGTAAAACGTTGTTCTTGGCTCTGTCGAACATTTAAGAAAAGCGACCACGCCCTTGTTTAGTTGTATCCGTTTGAGTTTCTTCTTACGTGGAATGATTGTAATTAATCCTTCTAGTGTAAAGCTGGAAAGAAATCAGCCACCTTTCGGTATGAGAGCAAACCTATAACTACCCGCAGCTCCAGGTTTATTTGGGCAACAAATATGTTATCCTTTCCTTAATCTGTTGTAATAAAGAAATAACATATGCTTGGCACAATACATATAAGAATAACTTATAAACTCTATAAAACAAATCCTTTTACTTTTGTGCGTTTATTAAGGACCACAGACATGACAGATTATTACACCAACCTTTGTTTACTTATGATGCATGAAGAATATGAAAATCTTAGGTTAAACAAAGCACTGTATTTTGCTAAATTATTTTATATATAATCAGAAAGAAAATATAAATTGGAAGCAACATACGGATAAACAACAATAAAATCTCCTAATTCCCTAAGAATGCCAGCGTTAAATTTTCACTCATTTACACCAAGTTGTATTGGGTCATATTACTCCACGCTGGCGTTCTAGGGTTAAGCTGTATGTAATAATACTGAATGATATAAAATGGTAAAACATGAATTTAAACATTTAAAAAAGGTGGCACTAATCGCCAAAGTAAGTGACATCTTCTGTTTTAGAGTGTCTTCCGCAACTAAAAATCTATTCAGCTTCTTGGATAACTTTTTTAACAATGAGAAAATCAGAACACTAAAATTAAATAAACTTAGGCAACTATTTTTTTCATAAGATAAATGTCACATGGTTATCTGTAGACAAAAAAAAAAATACAATTTAATCCGGGATACGTCATCCCACAAAATACTAAAATAAACATGCAATAAACAGTATTTTTACGAAATAAAATATACAAAAACATAATTTTATGAATCAGGAATAATTGTTTACAAAACATCTAATGAAAATGTAAAAGAATAAAAAATCACGTGCAATTATAAAAAACTAAAACAACCTAAATATTATCCGAAATATCACTTTAAAAAACATTCAGTCACTCAGGATATATATATATATATATAATTTAAAAAAAATAAAAGTTACGGGAAAACAAAGAGTTGGAATATGGACCAATTTTTGTCTTATTAACCTACGTCTTTGTATGTCAAACCATATCGGTTCGTTAATAGTCATCCATACAAAAGAAATTTAAAATAACGATAATTATTTTTACTTCACAAATATTGGTTCGTACGTGCTTCACGTACAATAAATTATCCCGCTCACATGAAAGTACAATGAGGTGTATCTTATTTAAAAAAAAATCTTCATTCTTTCTTGATGCATGCCCCAGGTGGCACAGCGGTATGTCTGTGGACTTGTACTGCTAGAAACCGGGTTTCAATACCCGTGGGGGACAGATCACAGATAGCCCTTTATTTAGTTTTGTGCTTAATACCAAAAATCATTATTGCATAATTCATCTGGTTTACCCCCTAGTGGCACAGCGGTATGTCTGCGGACTTACAAAGCTAGAAACCGGGTTTCGATACCCGTGGTGGACAGATCACAGATTTTGTTTGTTTGTTTGTTTTGGAATTTTGCGCAAAGCTACACGAGGGCTATCTGCGCTAGCCG
>NW_013665667.1:796872-811766 GCF_000517525.1 Limulus polyphemus | reverse complement strand
GGATTCGAACCCGCGACCCTCAGATTGTGAGTCGAGCGCCTTATCCACCTGGCCATGCCGGGCAGATCACAGATAGCCCATTGTGTTGCTTTGTGCTAACTACAAACAAAATCATCTGACTTTACTTCATCAAAATTAATTTGGAACAGAAATACTGTATTCTTTCTTAACACTGGAAATATGCGAGTTCTATGAAAAAATAATTTAAAATTCCACATATATATGTGTATGTTATTCCAATATATTCTACGAACATATCAGACAGTTAAGATGCTTCATACGTAATCATATTAACTATAATAGCGCCCAAGTTAATATTATTTATCATTGACTTGAAAAGGGCCCAATACTAAAAGAAAATGTACATCATCTTTTAACATATTCTTTTGTGGAACCTAAAAACAAAAAATAACCTGTTACAGAATATGAGAATAATAGCATATGTTTTTTCCAAATCAGTTGTATCAATTGATATAGAAGTGCTACAATTTAACTCTTACATGAATCAGGAAAAACTTCAAAACTTCTTTTCAAAACCTATTAAGGGCCAATAAAGTTTTTGCAGTTGGCACAACATAGTGCAAAATGTATTTATTTTTTTATAAAGAAATGAACAATAAGATCAGGCTTCTTTATTTTCATTTCTAGAAAAAAAAATCAGACAAAAACTAAGCCGATTCTGATAAGTTTCTATGTTACTTTTTTTTCTTTTATTGAAAGATGTCTCATAACAATCAGAGGTATAATATATATATATATATTTGAATATTTTTTTAACTTTGTGACGTTTATTACAAGCCTGAGATTAATTAATGCTAGTATTTTAATTTTCAGTGCAGTGTTTCAAGTTATAACCAAAAAGTTATTATGTGATTTACTGCGCATGCTTCATTATGCATAGCTTATACTATTCGAAGGTCAAGAAAAGTTCGAAGACAGTTGCCGTCCGTCTACGTCAAAAAATAAATGTGTGAATAAACGCATCTGTATCTCGTGTATTAATGCACTGCAAGAAATCACAATGATAATAAAACTGGTGACGAGTGCAACCCCCCCCCCACCCACACACACAAAGGAGGGAAGAAAGAAACAAGGACAGAAAGTAAAAAATAAATAATGATTACACCATAATCATTTTCGAGAACTTCTACCATTCAAATGATCACTCCAATATTCCCATCATTTCCACCATTTGACCTAAACTTGGATCCCACGTCATTAGGATCACGATAGACAAAATCAGTAAGTCGTTTCGAAATCTTCTTTGTAGTCTTAGAATAACGGGAGAATGGAAGGAAGTATGTTATGATATTTCATTATGCAGGATCAGTGGTATACGAAACGTTACCAGACATGTAAGGTAACGACATTATATCCCAGATAAAAAAGACACTTCGTTAAAAAAAAAAAGAGAGTTTGAAGTCTACAAGTTTCCACAAACTTGTGAACAAGCAGGCGTCACAGTTGTTGAACTCGATAGAAGATTATGACAGATGGTGTTGTGAGTTTCGAGATGTTAATAATGAAGAGAAATCCAAGTTTCATCTCAACAGGCTGAGGTATAGGTAGAGCCATACGAGAAGTCCAACTTGCTCTTACTGAACTGGGAAGTCATTTGGGAGAAGAACATGGGCGATTACCCTTCCTAAGCTCGTGAGAGGGACCCAAATGGCATTTTCTGTAAAACATTTTTAATTAGGCCTGATTAACACAGCCATACAAATTACACGACAGCGTGTGGCTCCCAGCTTAACTGGGGGACCCACGTGTGGTCAGATTTCTTTTGTGAAATGATTCTACTGTTACTGAGTTCTTAGACATAGGAAGAGCACTAGAAGTATAATAGCAACAAGAGGTCAGTATAGAACGTTAGTTAATAGACAATCATAAGATCAACAGAATGATAGAACAAAATAAACCTGCAAGGAAGCAAAAATCAACCAGGTCTCAGAAAAGTTCTCAACTTACTCAACAAACAAAAATACACTTTCAGGGAAAACGTGTCTGTACTGTGGCAATTCATAATCCCACTAAAATTTGCCTTGCTCAGCAATAGGAAAGTTGCGTCACAGCCACGGAAAAAAAAGAACCTTTAAATAGAATGCTACCATACAAAACTCTAGTGTAGGCGGACGATAGAAGGGAAGGAAATAGTTCAGATTGCCAGAATTTGGGCCATACATTACAGCATTGCAGACGTCTTCAGAGACCAAAGAAGTCCTGCACCCATACTCGTCTAATCGAGCAGAAATCACTGTGCTAGGAACTTACTCCAGTGTCCAGTAAGACTACAAATCTATTGGTAAGATCATTCCAAATGTTAACCACTTAGGGAAAGTTGTGTGCAAAATTAGATTGGGTGAATATCTGGATATGGGATCAATGGCCAATATAACTGAGATCTACAAGCTATAACAGATAATGTTACACATACTGGAACTGGACAGGTTGACAGATGAAGCAATGTATTGCTATGGGATAGAAACAACATGGAGTTTCCTATTTACCAGTCTAAGATACTGGGCCAGAGAGGTTTCTTGATCGTTGGAGAGCACCTTAATACCCTATGGGTAAGTGTGTGCCAACTTTAGTAATGATAACTTCATTCTAATAGTCTATTGGCCTGCCATTACTGACCAGCCTTATTGGGGATGGAAAGGTTTAGGAACAAAAAATCTGAACAATTAGTGGTTAATTATTGCATGCAAACAATAATACATTCAAAAATAGTCCCCAGATTGTGTCTGTGGGAACAGAGGAGTTTGCACACTCAGTAGGGGACCTCAATTGCCCACCAAGAGAAAAACAGGTAAACTGAGATCTAAACATCGAGCTGATAAACAACACTTGTGTAGAAAATGCACCACACTCCACCACTGTCACGTTTTGATAGATTACTGCAATGTCAGGAGTATCAGAGGAAGCAAATATTGCCAAGAAAAACGTTCTGAATTTTCTGACATCGCACTCTTTCAAGAGAATAAGCTCTCTGAATCTAATGAGTTCACTCTCATTGGCTTTCACTTCATTTCATATTCTGACAAAGATGCTGGAGTGGCAGCTGCGGTTTAACATGATAGCAGCATCTGCCTTGAGCATTATGATAGCTCTCAGTGGAAATATCACCATTGAAAGCTACAAGCAATCCAAATAGCTCACCCAAAGTTACCCATGCACACGTCTGGAACATCAGTTTGTATATGAAAGGTGACACCATACATCATGCTGAAGATTGGAGGTTTCTGCTTGACCTGTCTAACAGCACTCCTTTTGACAGACAACTCAACTTTACCAGCCACATTAACACTGTGATAATCCAAGCTACTAAAGGCATAAATGCACTGAAAGTTCCAGAAGGAAATAGAGCTGAAGAACACGAACTGCTTATACTCTACCAACGCCTTATCCACTCCATTCTGGATTATGCACAATTGATGAAAAGTATGAGCGCTACACAGCTAGATAACATTACAAAGATACGAAACATATGTTTAATACTGGTCACCACATGTACTTTAGTCACACACCCCCATCAAAGCCCATATTACACCTCATAAGTCTCAGCAGCATTGCAGACACCAACATTTCTTACAAGCAAAATTCTTCACTAGGGTCTTGCAGTGTAAACATCATGCATTCCATCATCAAGCTACTGCCCTTTTCAACTGTAACATTCTAGCTCTACACTGACTACAATCAATCACAGTATGGCTTAAAAGTCACTTCAGGAGACAATCATAGTTGGGCAAGTATTATACAACCACCACTGAAATAACTTATCACCCACAGATCTTTAACGTCCTCATGTGGAATAAGCATCTGGTGGCACTGAGATATGTGTAAATCAGCATGACATAAAATGTAGTTATTGGATAAAGCATGAAGCACAAAAAGCTTGTCAGCACGTATTCAAAGACCATGGTGGATAGTCAACTGTATCACACAGGACTGTTCAATGTGTTAGCTACCCCCCTCTATTCTCTATTCTTTTTGAATTCAATTTGAACACAAAGAATCACTCAAGTAAACAACTCAACTTTCTTGACTCTGGTGTACATGAGACTTAGATCTGCTAATTGGTCATTAAGCATATTCAGTTGCTTAATAAGATAGCTGTTGCTTTACCCGTAATTTTCTGAGATAGGCACCTGCCTTTTCTGTCAACAAATTCCCTTGGGCTGCCGTGTCCTGTGAAAGGAGCAGTCGTGACCGAACCTTGCTTTGTTAATGTTTTAACTTGTTCACTATTTAAACCAGGCTACTTTCTGCTGATTTTATAAGATTTATAACCTTTATTTAGTTTAGTTTGTGTAAAGCTGTTGTAGGTCTTTAAATGTTTTCTGTTTGGTTTATTTTAACATGTGCTTTAACTTATTGTTATTGTTTTACTTTAAATTTTGTTTTTTTTTCTTTTAGTGTAGTTTACTGGAGACTCACACTGGACTGTTTAGAGAAATCCATTAAGGGTTTCTCTACACCTCTCTCACCAGTTTAACACACCGACTATATACATTTGTCTTTGTTTTGTCTTCTGCTTGTAATTTTGATAGGTGTTTGTTATTGAAGGTTGTTATTGTGTATGTTCCGTGTCTCAACTCTTTCTTCACGACGAACTTAGTCAGAGTTCGTAGAGAAGCATAAATATATTCTGTGGTGAAGTATCCTTTAGACTTCCAGTTAATGGGTCCTACCTGACTGCTCTGCAAGAAATGTGTGTGTGTACCAGGTGATACCACGCCTGTCATCATAGCCAGAGGTGGTTTCGACATCAAAGGCAGCAAGAGAGCTGGTTGGACATTCATTGTCTCGTGGATCAAAAACATTCTACATAAGGCTATTGGAGCATTTGAGCTTCCCACCAGCAGCACAAGAATGGAGTTGGAAGCCATAAAGCAGGCTTTCCTCTGGCTTACTGAAAGCAACGAACCACTAACAGACAGTGCCAAACATAAAACGTGTGACCGACACATAGGCAATACTGTATATTATTAAGAGTATTTGGTCCCGAGATAGATGGCAGAAAGAAAAGTAACTGCATGGTCAGATCATCACCTGGACACACATATATATGCGCCAGACCATGCACTGGTAACGATAAAAGAGAAAGCTAAGCTCACAAAAGAGGCCCCTTCAAGAAGTCCAGCACAACTCGCAGGATATCGACCACTTCTGCAGTAGTAAGGTGTAGCAGGCAAGCTTGGATGATCTTCATAGACATTCATAGGGAATTGGACTGCAAGGAAGCAAATATCACATGGTGTAGCTAAGAAAAGCAAGAAATTTGAAATTAATAGGACATCATATGGCTAGAAGGGCACTGGTAACATCAGTAAAATACTACTCTTCTACCAGCTGGTCTCCACGTGAGAGGTTAATTCCTTCCGGCACAACCTCTGGAATTGTCACCAGTACTCAACCCAGACATACAGCTTATAGAAACATACATCTATGCCTATACATCAAAGTCAATAATAAACACTTATGATTTTGGCTCAAGAAACCCAATACCACTAGCAGTATCTTTTTAAATGATAGTACAACAGAAAAACAGAGTCGTTGAGGTCAAATTTAACGTCAGTAAAAGTCAGCAAGGATTGCTCTTGAACTCGAAAACCATATTTTCACTAGGACTGTCAATTATAAGTAATGCACCCTTCACTCCGACAAGAGCCCCCTATGAGACAGCAGCTTTGATAAATCAATATTCAGATTCTTTCCTTGGAATACTGAAACTAAAAGGCTCTAACAGTAAACATGACTTAGAAAAAAGCACAAAACTAGTGATTCAAACCCACAGACGAATTCCATTCAATATTAGAAAATAGGTAGAAGAGTACCATTGCCAGAAAATCAGAGAATTATAGAACAGGTAGACGGACCAACCAACTCCATGGTTATCACCTACAATAGTCATTTCCAAGCCAAAGAATAATAATAATAAACCAAGCCAGATTAGAGTATGTTGAGACATGAGACTGCCAAACCAAGCCATTGAAAGAAAATTACATATCATTCTAACGATTGATGATATAATACAAAATTTGACTGAAGCACAAATCTTTTGTAAAGTAGGTCAAAAAGAAGATAACATAAGCTAAAACTAACACCAGGAAATACTGTTACATTATCACATTGGTTTCTGAAGATATACCAGATTAAACTTCAGAATATAATCAGCTTAAAAACACCATACCCCAAGTCTCAGATGATATTCCTGGTATTACAAATACGAGTGATGGCATAGTGCTAGCTGGTACTGATCAAGATACTCATAACAAAACATTCATAGCGTATTTGAATGACTATAGGAGAATAACGTAACTCTTCAACAAGAGAAATACAAGTTTAATAAATCTCCCCTCGAATAACTTGGGTATATATATTCACAAAGAAGTAATTTCTCTCGATCGAAAAAAAAAGTTGGACCATTTAAGAAATCGAATATCCACTCAATGTATCTAATGTGCGAAGTCCTCTTAGGCCATATAAACTACTTTAGAAGTTTCATACTTTTTTTTTTTGCAACCATCACACACACACACTGCGAGAGTTGACAAAAACAAATCCATCTGGACAAGAGAATGCATTTAATCTGTTAAAACAGTAACTCACCAGTGACAAAATAATGGCATATTTTGACACCGATCTACTCCCAGAAATATATGTTAACACCAGCTCTTTAGAATTAGGAACCTTTTTAATGCCTAGGAAAGCACCAGACAGTGAAGCTAAAATTATTATCTGTGCCATACACTGATGTTGAAACAAGACATTTACAGACAGGAAAGGAAGTTTTTGTCATAGTATGATCATATGAACATTACTACCTCCACCTCTATGACATACCATCCAAGCTGATGACAGACCACAAAACCCTGAAGCTAATTTTCAATAATTCTAGATCCCGACCACTTGTGAGGATTGAATCGGCATTTTTTTCGTTTGTGTGTGTATATGTTTTATAGCAAAGCCACGTCGTACTATCTGCTGTATCCACCGAGGAGAATCGAACCCCTGATTTCAGCATTGTAAATCCGTAGACTTATCGCTGACGGATTTATTATTATACATTTATTTTAATATCTATGTTTGCTTAAATTAGATTCATATTTATAAATGTACATAACTTATACTGTTAAATATGTATTGCGAAACTCTCGCCTATTCTCTAAAGTTGTAGAAGATTCTCGAGTGTGAGAATCAACAATATATGCGTGTATGTAAACGCTAGTGTTAGCATCAGTATTGTTACATAAAACTGAAATTTCGAGAAACTCTCTACACGCCTATAAATATAATCAACGCGACGCGCCAAAAAGCAGTATCTATTATTGGGTTGCTGTAATTGGTGCGCTATAAACTTCGTAAGTTATAACTGTGATTAACGCTTATTAATCGGGCATTTGATCAGGAACATTTACAAATTTCGAACATTACAAACCATTTAACTTCAGTAGATTCACATCGGACATTAGTACTTTTACGAAAACATTACCTAACGTCATCGGTGGAAACTCGACCTGTAATGGGCGTGTGATCAGCGAGAACTACAGGGCTAGCTAGTTCCCTGTTAAGTGAATTATACCTACGTCAACTCGAAATTAACTCGCTCATCATCAACCTTCGATAAGATATCAAGGAAGTTCCAGACTAGAAAGAAGAATTTATATTGCTTGTAACTTTGTGAAACTTTTGTATATAAATCATTGTTTGTAATAACTGTTATTGTAAATTGTATTATTGTTTGTGTATTAAAATATATTTGTATTAAAAAAGAAGAAAAGTGTGTGTATCAATCTTGTTGGCAAATATCATAAATTGGAGATATATCGGCATTTATTTAACTACTAAATTTAAATTATCATTTAGCTCGGTTTCAGACCATTCGAAATTGTAATACGTCATTGTAATACACAATTCATTAATCAGCCACGTAGAGGCAGACAAGCTGACTACAATGCCATGGCAATGGAGGAAATGAAGCAAAAAATTGCAAACGGCGAAACGCTACAATTAGTCATTGCAGCTTTCTCATCGAGTACTCCTAATACACTGAGTCATTAAAACTTCAGTCATACCTAAAAATGCAAAAAAGGTTAACGTTATCAAAATACCATGACCTCATTCTATAAAGCTCACCGATTTGATATACCTTGCACAGTATATGTATGATACAGCTAACATACTAATGTCTTGTCAAAACAAACCAACTCTTCCGAGAAACAAAAAAGTGTTGTTTACACTCTATAAAAGACCAAATATCAAAATGTATTTTATTATTTGTCAAACGTCTAATAGTTCACCAGAACACTGTGAGCTTCTAAAAAACGGTACTAACCCATCTCAGTGAACCGTGGACAGAGCTCAGTGTCGACTTTTATGGACTACTACCAACGGGAAATGACTTGCTGTAATAGTGGATGAAAAATCATGATTTCTTGTCGTCGAAACTGTAATATCCAAACCACAAAAGTTGTTCTGTGAAGTCTAAATTATTTTCTAGCACTGATAAAAAAACAACAACAAAACACTCTTCAACAGCCGAAACTTCAAAACATTGCCGAAAACACATATTTCCAGCACAGAAAAAATCACGCCATATTAGGCCAGTACTGATGCTGAAGCATAAAAAATTTATAAAAGTACTTTACATCGACAATCTTCAGCAATGCCCTGGACACTCCACGTTCCATAACAAGAAAATCACCTGATGAAGTTACCTTTCAAAGGAAAAGAAGAACACCTCTGCCAATTACAGCAAACTGAGCAAAAACAAAACGTTCCGATCTAGGGACTTAGCAGCCAAAACTCGCATACTATATAATATATACATATATATATATGCGGGCAAACGACTCCACACACGTCAACCTACAACAATGTGAACAACCTCGTGCTACTGAGAAAGAAGAATAATGAGCCTCATTACCTCTTCGATCTACAGTAGCAAATATAAAAGGATCGCTCATAGCTGTCAAGAGAAAAGACCACCGGATCACCAGGAGCTTATCATTCTTCAAAGGTCTTCAAGGACCCATTCAAAAATAATAATAATAATCACAGACCCGCAAAAAACGCCGATTCAAAAATGTGAAATATCAGTCATGGAAGATGACGACTTCTCTCTAGATTAGCCCCCCAGTGACACAGCGGTATGTCTGCGGACTTACAGTGCTAGAATCCGGATTTCAATACCCGTGGTGGGCAGAGTACAGATAGCCCATTGTGTAGTTTTTGCTTAATTTACAAACAAACACTCTATATTAAGCTTACTAATACCGTGTGTGCAATCTAGAGAAAAAAGAAGAGGAACTGGGGTCTCTATTGCAGTAGGACGATAAAAGAAGAGGAACTATGGTCTCTATATGCAATAGGACGATAAAAGAATAGAAACTAGGGTCTCTATATTCAGTAGGACGATAAAAGAAGAGAAACTAGAGTTTCTATATGAAGTAGGACGACAAAAAAAGAGAAACTAGGGTCTCTATACGCAGTAGGACAACAAGAGAAGTGAAACTAGGGTCTCTATATGCAGTAGGACAACAAAAGAAGTGAAACTAGGGTCTCTATATGCAGTAGGACGATAAAAGAAGAGGAACTAGGGTCTCTATATGCAATAGGACGATAAAAGAATAGAAACTAGGGTCTCTATATTCAGTAGGACGATAAAAGAAGAGAAACTAGAGTCTCTATACGCAGTAGGACAACAAAAGAAGTGAAACTAGGGTCTCTATATGCAGTAGGACGAGAAAAGAGGAGAAACTAGGGTCTCTATACGCAGTCGGACATATAAGGAACAACAATATTACCTAAATATTTCCAGTGTACAAGTTTCTATATGTGTAACTTGCACAGATCGAAAGTCTGGAGACAGTCACGGGTCATTTATGTCAGAAAATAAATGTGTAAAATAATGCCCTGTTCCTCGTTCAGTTTTTATTTTATTTTTTTGTTTATATTCACGAAGACATTATATGGATACGCACTAATATTTTACAAATTTAGCAATATATATTACACTAATGTGTAGCCTATAGTTGTCAGAACATTTTGTATGTTGGGTCATTTTTTTTTTCGTGAAATAGGGAAAGCAGAACAGAAATCTTTCAACCAGAAAATTATGTTTTTCTCTTCAGTAAAAAATAAATAATATATATTTATATATATATATAGTAGAAAAATAACGCTTAACATTTTGTGGTGTCATGCGATTTCGTGGTTGACTCATCCCAACAAAATACTTTCTTAATTTTGCTGAAAGAAAACCAGATATCGAACAACGGAGCTTTAGTAAAGAGTAACGCAATTTTTTTGTTCAGCTCTCCCAGTGGCACAGCAGTATTTCTGCGGACTTACAACACTAAATACCGGGTTTTGATACCCGTGGTGGGTAGTGCACAGATAGCCCATTGTGTAGCTTTGTGTTTAAATTAATATCAAAGAAAGAAATTTTTTTCTATAAAACATCCTTGTTTTTCGAAGATCTGTAAAAACATTTGCTGTGGTTGTTGTTAAGCACAAAACTCCACAATGGGCTATCTGTGCTGTGCTCACGCCGGTATCAGAACCCGCTTTTTAGTATCATAAGCGTGGAGACTTACCGCTGAGCCACTGGGATGTCTGTAAAAGAAAAAACTATCTTTTTGAGACGACTGAAAATACGATGAACAAAATAAAACAGATTAAATGTTAATTAAACAAATCCTTAATTAGGAACATTGTTATGTGAAGAAATGCTTAAGTCTAAAGCTTCTTTTTCTAACTTAAAGAGTGCCGTATCAGAAACCAACCTGCAAGCTATACTAACAATATCTAATAAACCATTTCTATCATCTCTATAAGATGCCCCCAGTGGCACAGCGGTATGTCTGCTAGAAACCGGGTTTCGATACCCGTGGTGGGCAGAGCACAGATAGCCCTTTGTGTAGCTTTGTGCTTAATAATAAATATCAACATTAAACATCTCTCTAAGATAAGTGCATGTCAAAGTACTGAATGACCGAATTTCAGGAATATTAAGAGTACTGAGAAAAGATTGACAAGACAAGAAAATAAAAGTAAGAGCTTACTCAGGGGTTAGTTGTTTAGCAAGTTGTATAGCGGCGAAGCTACAAACTTAATCGTAGATAAGAAGAAGCATTAGTAGTTGAAAGAAAAACATCGACATAGACAAATAATGATGCTACGACAGTAAATAATTATTACTTTATTAATTTAAGATATAATGTGTAGTTAAATTGTTACAAAACCACATTTCATAAAAAATAACATACAACTATATCCAAACCTCCAAAGTTTTTATTCCACAATGTCAAACTCGATTTATCTAAGAAAGCGGAATTTATTTAGATATTAAGTATTTTAATAGTGCACCTAAGACATTTATATCACAATTTTTTCTCGGATTTACTTGTACAGAATTAACAATATTCACACTGGTACGCCACCATTGGCTCAGTGATAAGTCTGACGGCTTATAACGCGAAAAACCGAGTTTGATACCCATTTTGTGCTTAACAACAAGCAAACAAACGCATCAGTACATGGATTTTTATCTAGATATTTTGTAAATGCTGCTTATATTTTTGGATGATTTTATCGCTAATAAATAAACCGACCATTTGATACGCATGATGTAACTGCTGTAATTACAAAATCATTTAAAACAAAAGTCACTTACTGAACTTACTTGAGATTGCACGAAAAACAAAACAAAAACAGTTGAGCTGCCTCGAACTAAAATATAATAAATATAGTTTTCCTCGTCTCCAGACATGTTTATTTTCTTGGCTCCTGCTTTCTTCGCTAAAAGGACAAATAAGGTTTCTTTGTACAATAAACTTAACAACTACAAGCAAAAATCAGTTTGATCTGTTACATTCAGCTGTGATTCAATCACGGCTGTCTATTTCTTTTTGTTTTGTGTTGTTTTTGCTGTTCAAAACATTCGAAATCACACAACTACTTTGTGACGACGCTTTGTTGCAGCTTTGTTAAATAGAAGCTAATATACGAGAATATATAAAAATACAACTCTTAAAGACTCGGTTATATTTTGTATTTCTTTTCTTCATTCGATTTCCAACTTGACGTCACTTTTCTTGCCACCTTAGCTTAGTTTTAGGTTGACAATTCATTTATATCCTCCTTTTATGGTTTATTCAAAAATGATCTAGAAAATGCTTAAACTTTGTCGCATTTTTACTTTGTGTCAAATAGCGGTAACGCTTGGAAAATTGCTTGATTAACCGCACGGCATAGCACAAAAAATATTCTGTCGTTTATTTTTCTAGCCCTTATCACAGAGTGAATCACCCGTCGCTTCTGAAAATGATCTCACGTCACGAGAAGCACGTGACAACGTTTCAGCCATTTCTCATTTCAATGGCAGGCTAATTTATCAATGTCGTTTTACCAATTTATACGTAAAATTACACAGAGAGTCTCAGAAAAAAATAAGTTGTCAAACACGAGTTGTGTATCTAGCAAAACGTCATTTGTACATAGCGTAACGAGGCGCCTATGCGTGCAACGATATACTGTACATACTATATAAAAGCTACGCAGAGCTAACAGCACCTCAAATTCCGTTTCTTCTGTACAGAGACACTCCGTTTCTATGCAACACAACTATTAATTATCTATTACAGTTTAACAGAGAAGCGTAAAATTAAACACAGTTAAGGAGCTATTCAATGCAATTCAGTTGACGTTTAAGGCTGACTAATCTCTGTATTTCATTACACGTTGCTGTTCCATTGGACAAAGTGAAAACCTTTGATTTCCTCAAGCCAACACACATCATTTTCTTCTTTCTTGAACGTGGGGGTGATTACAGCTGACCTGCAACGAAGTAAATTAAGAGAAGTTCGTTATACTCTTTCTAAAGAGGGCAACATAAAAGTATTTTAATTAGTGCGTGTTAAAAAGAAAGTGGGAGATAATTATGGGCAAACTTTGTTTCAAACCCGTCCCCGGCTCTCCTGCTGGAGTTTAATTTATTTTACGAGATAATCATGGAATATGCCATTTTTGCCTGCGACATTCAAGAAAACGTTAAAAGAAACAGATTAATTTGAAATTGCTAACGCGAGTTAATATAGTAACCAATATACAAATTTATTCTAGTAATTCACGTACCACTGGTAACAAAGCGTTGTATATATATATTGTATTTAAATTCAACGAGTTCCGTTAACAATCCGCATTGCACCATTCTACGTCACACCGAACAATAGGATGAGTATAGATGTAATATTTTGAAAATGGTTGTGTAGAATTACATTGTAAAACAGTAGAGAGACTGGTAATTAGTGTGCTAGGTATTGGTATATTTTAATTGAAACCCGAAAGTTATTATGCGCTGAAAAAAGCATTATGTGGAACATAATTTCATTTATCATATAACATAGAGAACATAAATTAAGCCCTATTTTCCTGGATCTATTTTTCTTTTCTTTTTCATATTTTATATGCAAAGTTCTGCTTTGATATATACATATACGTATAGTATTTGACCTTATATTATAATATAATATGTATTACTATATTATTTTATGTCGTGATATACTGTGACATATTATACCATACAAAATTACCTTTTTTAAGTTGCAATACCGTATTTTACACAGTGATATGCAATAATACATTGTATCATGATTATGGCGTGTTATAATGTGATATATTTTATTAGAAATGTGTCTTATTATACTATGCATTTGCTATTTTCTACTACGCTGTGCTATATTTTGCTGTGATTTTACTCTCTTTTTTTTACTGTGTTATATTACGCTATAATAGATAACATTGTATTAATGCTTAGGCTGTGCTACGTTCATGTTACATAATAACATTTCTTCGTGCTATGTGAAATATGGTTATAGTTTAATATCATAATGTGATAGTCTCTCAAAGTGTGTATGTGTATTACCCTCATACGATATTACGATAACATTGCCAACGCGATTGTAGCTTAAGTATTTTCGCACCAATAACATCATCTTTTCCAACTCTTACGAAATCAGGTTATGCTAGCATGTTTTCAACTGTAGATTATGTTGGTATGATATGACTATCACAATGTGTGGAAAAAGAATACATTTTACCGGTATTTATTTCATAACCTCTATACTTTTATAACTGAAATTACATCAACTCTGAACATGAATATGCATATGTAATTGTTGTTAATTCTTAACATAGAATGTACATACGTAATTGTTGTTAATCCTGAACAAGAATGTATGTAATTGTTGTTGATCCTGCACAAGAATGTACATATGTAATTGTTGTTGATCCTGAACAAGAACGTGCATATGTAATTGTTGTTAATTCTGAACAAGAATGTACATACGTAATTGTTGTTAATTCTGAACATAGAATGTACATACGTAATTGTTGTTAATCCTGAACAAGAATGTATGTAATTGTTGTTGATCCTACACAAGAATGTACATATGTAATTGTTGTTGATCCTGCACAAGAATGTACATACGTAATTGTTGTTAATCCTGAACAAGAATGTATGTAATTGTTGTTGATCCTACACAAGAATGTACATATGTAATTGTTGTTGATCCTGCACAAGAATGTACATATGTAATTGTTGTTGATCCTGAATATGAACGTACATATGTAATTGTTGTTGATCCTGAACAAGAACGAGCATATGTAATTGTTGTTGATCCTGAACAAGAACGAGCATATGTTAATTGTTGTTAATTCTGAACAAGAATGTACATACGTAATTGTTGTTAATCCTGAACATAGAATGTACATACGTAATTGTTGTTGATCCTGAACAAGAACGTGCATATATGTAATTGTTGTTAATCCTGAACAAGGGCGTGCATATATGTAATTGTTGTTAATCCTGAACAAGGGCGTGCATATAT
>NW_013665667.1:782889-796434 GCF_000517525.1 Limulus polyphemus | reverse complement strand
AGAGACGTAACCCTGCAAAATAACATAATAACAATCTCACCCAAGAGACGTAGCGCTGAAAAATAACATATTAACAATAAAAAAATCAATGATAGGTATTTTTGTAACAACCATACAAAAATACTATTTACTTTTTATTTTCGCGTGACGCATAATTCATCTGCACTTAATTATTTTCAAGTTTAAGAATGGATGTAGATTTTATCACAATAATTCTAAAAATGGGATAGGTGGTTAGGGTGCTCGAATCGTAACTTGTGTGTCGAATCTTGTCACCCTACATGCATGTCCATTCGGCCATGGGGACGTTATAATGTGACAGTCAATACCACTTGGCGGTGCATAGTGTTGACTACCTGCCTTCCCTCTAGTATTTCACTTCTAAGTTAGGGATGGCTATCGCAGATGGTCCTCGAGTAGTTTTGCGCGAAATTCAATAAAACAAAACAAATTCTCAAAATGTTGCATACATATATATATATACATTATCCCAAGATATTTTAGAAATACGTCACACAGTTAATTTTCATTTATTTTTTCGACCTAATCAGTTGATGGTATTCTTTAACGTCAGAAGCCACGTCACTGGATAATGTTTTACATTATATCTAACAAAAATTAGTCAGGTACACGATCTAGTGTGTTATGTATGACTCAACAAAAGATACAAGATACCATAAATCTGCTTTAGCACTGTTTATAAAACACATATTTCCATAATAGTATTCCTTCTCTCTTTCTATATGTATATAAAGAAAATATTATTACGTCATGATCAACCATTCGAAATTAAATATCTATAGAAAGTTGAAGTAAAGTAATGGAAATAATGAAAACGCCTTGTAGCGCTTTTTTTAGACCTTAAACAAAATTGATACACTGTCCAGCTAGCCCTCACCGTAAGGTTCAATCTTCTTTATCTTGGTATCGTCACTTTGTATCGAGAAATCAGATTTGGTTGGTCTGCGGGGAACATCGAACCAGTCGTGTAGGATTTATACTGTAGATATAGATCCTGAAGGTGACACTACACGCTAACGCTAGGGCTCAGAGCGGTACAGCAAAGCACTGAAGAGCGATTTGTTGACGAGTGTAAAAAGGCACTAATAAAATGCCCCCCTAGTTGAATTGAGCTTCAGCCAGAAGGAAATCTAGGAAGTTGCATTATCTTCTTCGATCTCTAGAACATATCCTATGGGTCTTAGCTTTATGGTTGTATTTCCCAGAAGGCCCTTGTTTGGGTCATTTACGAGCTGTTTTGAAATCAAAAACGATCGGAGCTCCTAGACACGTCTTATACACTATAGAGAAATCAATCCAGCCACCGGGAGTCTTTCAACCAAGTTTCTCTTACGTCGTCAACGTGACATTGTTATAGAAAAGGGAGCATCAAGGACTCGGATCAAATTGAGTTTGCTAGTCTATCTGGTTTACGACTACTTCGGCCCCAAGTGATAGGATACGATATTTTTCTTGAGCGATTTCCCGGAAAAGCCTATCTTTCCCACGTGGATTGTTCAGTTCCTCTATGCGGAGTGTTAAAATATAGGGTGAAAAAGTGGTGTCGGTCAAAACGATTGTTGTCATGAAAAATGGAACGATAAAAAAACCGTCAGAGACGAAGAGCTATCTTGTTAATATTCAAAATTGCGGTTTATATAATTCCAGATTTTCAATTTTATCTTACTATACGTGTTACATATACTAAATTTATTCTGACAAGTCAAAACAAATGCTGTTATTCGTTTAAAGCATAAAACATGTTTGTCTCTAAAAGAATAAAATGTTTATTCACTAGCATTACTCTAGAATACATCTAACAAAAATATCAATGCTTTAATAATAAAAAATGAAAAGCTTTCAATAAAATCTATTCCTGAGACACGAATTTTGATCTCTTTTCGATGTAACGTATCATTGTTGAACCGTGTTCATAGTTACTTACTGCATACATTATATATGTAGCTTACTAAAAGAAAACGTGTAACGTCTCTGTCAACATTCAAGAATCGTCCCACTTCAAATTTAAAAATGTTGCTCAAGGTAGAAAAATATGTGATATAATTTACTGTTTCTGTGAAACTTTTATAATATAAACTGGGGATGAATGACAAACGTTGTCAGAACTTTTATCCTCTGAAACAAGTTACTATAAATTTGTATTTATTTCATGGTAGGACGTACAAGGTTGTCATATTCATTCGTACTTTGTTAGATTAGTTCACTTGAAAACTTCAAGAAATTTTCACTCAATGTGTTTTTTTCTTCTTGTGTTATGAACAGATATGATTTCATAAAAGAAAGCTAAACAAGAACATGAGTTTGTTTAGCATGCACAGAACAATGGATATGATTATGTCTCATCATTCGTCAAGAACGGGAGTAAATCACAGCAAATTATTCGGAAAGCAAATATAATTACAGACTGTTTGTATTTTAATTTCTTTCTCAATTGGCCCGGCATGGCCAGGTGGTTAGGGCGCTCGACTCGCAATCTGAGGGTCGCGGGTTCGAATTCCCGTCCCACCAAACATGCTGCCCCTTCAGCCGTGGGGGCGTTATTATGTGACGGTCAATCCCACTATTCGATGGTAAAAGAGTAGCTCAAGAGTTGGAGGTGGGTGGTGATGACTAGCTGCCTTCCCTCTTGTCTTACACTGCTAAATTAGGGACGGCTAGCGCAGTAGCGATAATTCAAAACAAACAATTCTTTCTCAAATTATATCAGTAAGAGGACCAAAAAAATTAGCTTCTCAATCAGGATGTTTCCTTAAAGCATACTATTTTAAAATACTCATAGATTGTTTTATTCAGCGATTTTATATAGTAATAGTCAAGATTCCATGGGACAATAAAATATACAAAGACTAGTAGAATAATAAAATTTACAGGTGAGAACGAATATATCGATGATTATGATGGACGTTCTAGTACCCATCTCTACTGGGTTGTGACAAACAGTCTCTTGAGAGTGTTTTGTATACATTCCATATCATATAGCTGCTTTCACTGAACCAATAACAAAGACCCTTCCGTTGTATACATGGTGTCCGAAAAGTCTGGAACCATAGGTGATTTGCAGCTTTCTGAATTTCAGATACGTGAATGACACCTTCCTAGAAAATTTTATTGGCAGATGTAATCCCCAGGAATGGGCTCCCAGTTCTCCGGATTTGATTCCCATGGATTTCTTTTTCTGAGGACTGTCCAAGGCACGTGTATGTGTACAAAGAGAAGATCAAGGACACCGATCATATGAAAGAACGAATTCGCGACCAGTGTTGAACCATTGACCATGACAAGAATATGCTTCGCAGTGTTCAAAGAGAATGGAAATACCGTACCCAAATTTGTTTCGAAATACAAGGACAGCATGTGGAACACATTCTGTAAAATTCATAGATGTTCCTATGGTCCAGAACGTTTCGGACATCCTGCAGAATGAATAAAGTTCGACTCTGACTGTGAACGATTGTACAATCCGAGTTGAAACAGTCATTGACTTCAACAAGAAACATATTCAATAAAGGAATTTTTTTAACTCTTCTGTACACAGAGCAGAAAATATTTAGATTGCATTATAATCTCTTATTTTATTGAAATTAGACTTCTTTACGATTTGCCTTTTAATAAATCAAGATTTTATAAAGTAAATGGAAATGTGATTAACGCCATTAATCTTTTCTTCAAAACTTTTCTCTCTCAACTACTATAGATTTTTTCTACTTCTAAACCATAGAAAATTACTTTTTTGATTTTTTTAATCCGTCGCACTTTTAACATCGCAGACTACTTAAGAGTTTTTAAATGCGTTCATGTTATGGTTTTGGACATTTAAGTAAAATACCTAATCCTGAAAAGTCTCTTGACTGACATATCAACAAAAAAGAAAATTTTCTTTTTTTCCCAACGACTATCTGATACGCATTTTATGAAGACAAAAAAAAAATCTAATTCTCATTTATCTGCAGGTTTTTGTCATCAAGAATTAGAAATTGTTCTAGAAATTTCTAAATCTTCTTGTAATAAAAAATCCTTTTATTCTGGAGTAAATTATAAATGAAAGTAAAAATATCTCTTCCTATTGTAATGTGTGGCATGGGCAAATGACAGCTCTGCTATTGATAAATGTTGTTCACTATAAAAGGGTACAACTCCCGGTGCCATTAGGCTCGAATTTTGTGCTGATGACCTGATCTATTGCTCAAGTGAGGGGTCTGAAATTAGCAACGTAATTTTTCATTCTTAACAGCTACTACTGACAGATATTTGCTATTCAGGCTTCTACACACATTAGAAGATCCGTTTCTTCTAACCGATTCTGTAAGAAAAATAATAATGTGCAAGATAAACTTGATAACTTTACTTTTCTGAGCATGTTTTTATTTTACCCAGAAGAAGCAATAATTATTCCAATGTATAAAATAAAACTTAGAATAAAAAATATCGATGCCGCCTGCTCGCAAAAATGTATTATGGATAATGTAATGAAAAGATAAAATTTGCATAATCATTTGTTGTTTTTCCATAAAGAATTTCCTAACTTAATCTATTAAATTTTTTAATAATTATATAGATAAATATTTCTTTTCGTTAAAATTATTTCAGTTTTTATTTTGAGGGGAATAATATTTCCTCTTTTGTGTCATAAACGTTTTAGTTTCTCAACTTGGCTTTAGTTCCAAAGTAATATATATATATATATATATATACATGTGTGTGTGTGTGCGTGTGTGCAATTTTCAGTCTTATTTTGTGGAGTTTATGGAAGTAGTAAGATACCAAATTACGTGAAATTATTTAGAGCAAATAATAAAGATAAATTATTTAGTACGAAATACATCCAGTGACACTGGGCGACTTGGAACACATAAAAAAGAGCCTTCGATTTGTACCAGAAAATTTTCCTTTCAAATAAGTTACATAAATGTTATCTATAATAGGAGTTGTGCAAGCAAGTGAGAAACCGAAATTTTCTAAAGGCGTAACTTTTATGGTCATGTTATACAAAATTATACAATTCTTGAACAGAAGTTTTTTGAGATGCAGCTTACAACGTCATGTTGTACAAAACCAAACTTTTTTCAACCGTTCATTTCTTGGCACATGAACATTCCAGATAAGCTTGATTTTTCTCCCCCCCCCCACCTTCACCAAAATAAAGCTGAAAACAGGTGAAACACTAAAAATTGAAGATAGTCTCAGACAATGAAGCGTTTCTTTTCATCATATTTTTCGGGGTAGGTACAAAAATCTGAAAAAGGAGATGTTAAATATAAACACATTTTTTCATTTCTTCTATCATATAAGTATACTTATAAATTAAATCATTTCATAATGGAAAAATTACAAATTCTTATTTAACTGCAGATCTTTATCACGGAGAATTAAAGATTGTTTTGAACATTATGCAACATTTCAACTGGAACATATTTATACATAACCAAGTGTACAGATGAAGCCATCCACGTTGGTTATCATTTACCATCTGAACTGTAACTTCAGATCCGTGCTGGAAACTATGCGTGTCAGTTGACGATAAGATATACCACGCGTGTTTCGATAACGGTTGTGAACACTTTGAACATTTGCAACGTTATACAAGTTAATTATGAAGGAAAGTTTGTTGCGTTATTTGTAGTTTCTTTCTTCTTTATTGGGCAGTTCGCTATGTCTAACCTTGTATATAGGGACATTTATTGGAAATCTGGTAGAAAAAATAATCCACTTTATAAAGCACTAGCATTGAACTAATGTTCTAGGAAAGCGGTTCCATGGAACAGAAAAAGCTCCATAGAAGGACTACATCAAGGACTGACTTTGGTTGAGGCTGTAGAAGAAGGGAGCCTTGGCTATTCATCCGCGGAATACCATTGTTTTGTGCTTATGGCTGTCACCTGACTTAATGAAGTAGTTACCTGGCAAGTGGAGATAAAATATAACTTGGGTTCGTAAAATCACCGCTAATGAAAACATATCCATTAGAAGCTGAACACGGTTATCCAGGTTTTAAAAATACCTAAATACCTATCAGATAAGATCAATTATCAGATGCCGTTACGTCAAAGGGATAGGTTTGAAAGGTTGTTACGAACTTAGTGCTTAATAAAAAGAAAAGCTGCATATGCCTTTTACATAAGAAAACAGAGAGTTAAATCTTTTTTCTACATTATCTTAACAGAAACCGTAGTTGTCATAAACTGTCACAATTAAGTCCTAAACAATCACGATTTAATTAAATAAAGACAGGCCGATTAAAAAGTGGAATGCTTTCTTATTCGATTCGAGTACACTACGTTACTGTATTATTCTTCAATCTGACGCTGTGTTAAATACAGTCATTGTTCTGAAGAAGTAAGCTTAATGAAGATGGATATCATCCATTAATCATCTAGGTTCATACGAGAAATCAGGTACACAGGTGTATTCAAATTACTGTGTAAGCGCTACTTCTACAGGTAACTCCTTCACCGTGATTCATTTTATCGTAACTCTATATTGTTCCTTATAGTTTTATTTGTCTGCTTGCTTATTATACACATGTGACGATATACTTCTTTTGAACTGGTTGAATTTGGAATTCACTGAAAGTATAGGAACGCTGTTTGTAATGTTCAACTAGTAATAAGTTATAAATATGTAACATTTTTCGATTCTGTAAGCTTAGTGCAAACCTTAGCAGTGACCAAAGCGCCGTTATAACTATTAAAAGAAAAATATTTACTGTGGATTCTAAAAAGAAATATTAAAAATCAGTGAGTTTGAGTCATGGTAACAGATTATAAAAACACTACACTACAGTGAGTTTGAGTCATGGTAACAGATTATAAAAACACTACACTACAGTGAGTTTGAGTCATGGTAACAGATTATAAAAACACTACACTACAACGAGTTTGAGTCATGGTAACAGATTATAAAAACATCACACTCTTATACCAGCTTTCCTGTTCTCTGTGAATTTTTATCTGTACATGTATAATTATATATATTTTTTAGCTTATTTAAAAACAAATATTTTCATGATCCAGTACCCAAATGTAACTGTTATTTCTAAATGTCATCATATATACGTATAGCTCTCGCTTCAGTGTTCAGGTTGTTCATAATTCTATTCTAAATAAATCTTCTAACACCAGAAACGACAAATGTAATTGCACGTATTTCCATCAGGCTCACATTATCAAAACTCATCAATCATCGACCTGTTAGGAAGGTAGATCTAGTTAATGCTCAAGCCTGAACTGACAGTTTTCCGATCCAGATGAGGTCTCGATTTTGACTATATTTAACCTGCACATCCAAGCAACTATGATATGACAATTACTGGAGAGCGAATTGTCGTATACTTTTAATCTCATATATATACATATATATATAGAGAGAGAAATATTAGTAATTTATTGCGACGTGACTCAAAGATGATGTGGTATTTTTAGCTTACAAAAGAAAGGCAGAAAATGAGGCATTCTCCAGATGACCTTTGATATATAGTTTTTGCATTTTCAAGGTAACAGGTGGTACAGATATATAATGATGACATCTGGTCAAGAAGAAATCTAGTAGTTTTTTTTTACCGACCGAGAGGGATGGGGGGGGGGAGCCTATATTGCAAGAAGCTTTGAAAGGGTGTAGTAATTATAAAAATACCGTTTTTAAAGTGAATATGGAGTGCTATATGACTTTTCTATAAACAAAAATATTTAGTATTTTTTCGGACCTTTGGTGGGTCAAGAGTAAGTTTACAGACTTACAACGGTAAAATCTGAGGTTCAATTTCTCGCGGCGATAAAAAGCGCAGGTAGCTAATTTATATTGTTTTGTGCTGAAGACAAACAACATTATTTTCTCGATGACTATCAAACGTAAAAAAACGCAAACTTTTTCAGTTGAAACATGGTACAGAGACGATGTAGTGTCATTTAGATTATCTTTAATCAAATGTCGACATCACAAATGGTTGAGGAAAATGTTGTACTTTCTAGCCAACTTGTCTCGTAGAGACGACGACACCTGATACAAGCAATATAGATGCAATTTTCTCGATGACATATATCATAAAAAATGTTTTGCTATGTAGAAAGTATATGCTGCATTCACGTTGACATATGTTACACAAAAGATATAGCTGGAATTTCATACACAGAAAAATTGGTACTTCCTAACCTACTTGGACGTACACTACAAACTTTCTAAAATATTACTAATCTCGTGTATTAACTTCAGTGTACCAATTCCAGTAGCATCTGTATAATATCTCATTTATTCAATCACGATAAATAAAGACTTATTACTAAGCAGTTTATAATTTTATTTATTTCAGGTCCTGAAATATGTCATTTTCTAGAAACTTCTTTTATTTTCTTTTAGTACTCTTAAATGGAGACTTCCTATTATATTATCTATTTGTTTAAAGCGAATTAGAAGGTGATCCCTCTCATCCAAAGCCACCATTGTATTTTCGCAGCTGTGCGGTCAATATCTCATGAGCAGTGTAATTTCTCCCTCATGCCAGTATAATACCCGAGAACTGCCTGAACTAGTAAATTAATCGGGTGAGAATAATGCTGTAATCCCGGAGAGTCGAGATGAGAAAAGAAATTATCGAGACAGTATTTTAAGTTGTTAGCAAAAGATGGGTGTGAATATTACGATATAACGGTCTCCGTTCCCATTTCGTATCGAATCATTTGGTATGAGCGTGTCGTAAATCACACTCCTCAAGGATTTAATGGGATTGTAAAAGCATCTAAAGCTCACTAATGTTGACAGCATGATTATAGTTTGTCATCTTCTCCTGAAATATGGCCAATGTTAGGATATCGTCGACAGCGAATTCTACCTCTCTCTCTCCAGATGTCGCGGAAACTTACGTCATCAACTAATAAAATGTTAACATGTTAGGTACTCCATCTAAATTATTGACACGTAAACGACATATAGTACGAACGTGACATCACTGCTACCCAAGTCTAGTCTCACCAACTAATGTTTTACAAGTAGCTAGGAGACTCAGCGACACGATACTTGGATGTAATTAACAGTTATTTGGATAGACAGCGATGCGATAATTTAAAACGTAAACCAACAAAACAATCATTTACGACAGGTAACATTAAAGTAAATGAAATATAGTTTAAAATAATGTCTTCGCACCTATCCTCCAAATGTACAGGTAAAAAGAGAAAACATATTTCATTATCCATGCCTCTATGTGTGTATATTTTTATACACACACGGACCATCTTAAATATTTCCGTACAACTCTCATGTACTATTATGTTTGAAGTCACTAACCCTAAAATAAAAGTCGTTATTTCAAAAGAAAGAAAGATATTGCACCAGAATCACTGTAATTGCTCCTACAAAGTTTTTCATGCTTTTAACATGCTGGACAGATTTAAGACCATTGTCGGTTAGCCTTGAAAGAAACTAGTTTGAGGCTAATTGATAATTGAATAGAATGTTAAGTTCATAAAATATTTATCACAGACCAGTGTATATACTGTATAGACTTAAATCACCATCCGGGTTCTATGAAACTTTTTATTTTTCCCACCAGAGGGTGTTTGTTCACTAAAATAGAACTAATAGCATCAATTTAATGACTATGTACAATATTAAGAATATTTTGATTAATGAATCTACTAGTGGAAAAAAAAATATGACAGTTTTTTTCCAATATCATTCATTTTCGATTTCTCGGGAACATGATAACACAAGCTGGATCTAATCCTGTTCAATCCATATTCCCAAAACTAAAATAAAATGTTACAACCGCTCTTCTTAATATAAAAGCATAAGATCATATTGTTCACAGCTGAAAATAAATAGGCTTTACATCAGATATTCGCTAGATGGCGATTAAACTCTTGAATGAGAAAGTCGTTTATAAAATAGCAACTCCAATCACAAAAACGTTGCTCTATTCTCCTGAAAATAAGAATTTTCCTACTTCCCTAAAAATCATCCACATATTATGTTATACATCATCCATGTTAAGTGAGGTGTAAGCTATTTTTTAATGCAAAATTGAAGTAATTGCGATTTCAGGTCTGAAAGGGAGAAATTTTGCTGTTTATATCAAGATAAGATGTACATTTACATTTCTATGGTGCTTACGAATTCTATTATTTTCATTTGATTAAAAATTATAACATTATGCGTAACATGTTAAAGACGTAGCTGATACCCACCTCCCTCGATCTCTATCTACAAGCAAGATAATGAATCCTCTTCAATATTAGCTAAGCAATTTTACTTTGGAGAACTCCCTCGACAGATCTAGCAGATGAGGACTTCTAGTCTTTAAAACAACCAACCAAGACTGGCTAAGAATTTCACCTAATAACAAGGCTGAGAATATATATTTTTTTTCTACATCAAAGTGTAAAAACTATATAAGAACGTCTCCAACATAAAACTTTACAACCTGATTGATGACTTTTCTCGAAAGCGACCTAATTTAGTAACAGCTACACAAAGAATCTGAGAACTTTTCTGAAACAACGTCCAAATCTAAGAGCATCTCCCATTAAAAATGCACAACCCAACTGAAAACATTTCTTCAAACCAACGCGCCAAAACCAGTTAAGAAACTTCTTTCGTATAAGACTCAAAAACCCAACTGAAAACGTTTCTCAGAAACAACGTCCCAAAACTAAGAACACCTCCAAAACAACTTCAAAACCCAGCTCAGGACGTTTTTCTAAAAAGAGCCAAAACTTACGAATAACTTCTCTCTAATAAAGGACTTTACTCTAAAGCTTAGTAACAACTCAGCAAAACAAACAGAAAAGTTTTCTTACCACAACGTATCAAAATTGGTCAAGAAATTCTCTCATGTAAATTTTCTTAACTCAACTGTGTGCGTTTTTCAAAATAACATAACAAAATTAGCATACAAAATATCTTCTGTAAACTTACACAACCAAGCTGAGGACTTTTCTTTAAAACAACATATAGAAACTAACTAAAATCCAATTCCATATAAAACAACCCAGCCAAAGACTTTAAAACGACATACTAATCTTAGTAACAAACAAACTGAAGTCTTTTCTTTACCACAACGCGACAAAACTAACAAAGAACGTCTCTTATGTAAACTTCCACAACCCAACTGAGGACTTTCTATAAATGAATTTCTTCCATGCAAAACTCCATACGTCTTAGTGACTTCTTACAGCGAATTAAATATACAAGATACGTGGCGTTCGTTAACATATTTATTCTCTAACATAGATTGACCTTTGAACACTGCATGCTACACACAATAAAGCAAATGCAGAACAATGGTTGTAATCTGACACTCTACATGTACTCCACATACCAGATGAGGACTAAAATCTCTTTAAAACGATTTATCAAATTGACTTAGGACTTACCCCAAGCAAACTCTATAAACGAATTAAGGATAAGGCTAGTGTGTAAACTACACAGAGGAAAGTATAGAATAAAACTTTGTGTAAGGTAGAACTGTAAAAAAGTGTGTCCTAATAAATATATGACAAATCTTTCAAATTATAATACAATCTGCCACATTGTGTCCAACTGTTATCCTTGTGGTGCCATCTCTTGAGAAATATTACAAATCAAACCACACTTATGCAATACTCAATATTATCTTTCTCCACAATATTTTTTTTCTGTTATTTTCAAAGATACTGAACAAATAAAACTTTATTAATGTCGTTTGTATTTTTTCCCTTCAACTGGGTCTTTTATAAATGTCTTACTGGAAAGGTTCATTTGTCTCTCTCTCTCTCTTTTTACCATAAAATCTTAATAAACATTTCTTTGTACGAAGTTAAGGAGAATATGTCAAATAAATATTTCAGTTTCTAGTAGAAACTTTATATCAAAACAACTACAAACACAAGTAATAAAATATTTTCCCTGGAGTCATTGTCCTCTTTACACTAAAACGTTTTAGCACTTATTGACCTAGTGTGTTAATACAAAAGACCAAATGGTCATTTAAATACAAATGATAAAATTCGAAAACAATTATGTTTTACAAAGAACTAACACCTATTTGTATTTCATACGCATAAATAAGATGTATATTTACCTCACTGGTAAGAGGAAAAGGTTTCTGGAGTTTTGATATATATAATGCCACTTTAACGTAAATAGCATTATAGCCAGTTACTTTATTCGGTATTTCCTTGGCTATTTCTATTGCTATTGTAACTATTTATGAGAAATGATTATATTAATGAAAATTGAAACTAAATGTATGTATTTTCAACATCAGGCTTGTAAAAGATTGAAAAGATACACTAAGCAACTGAATCTAATTAAAATCAAGCTGTACAGAAACCTAAATATGTTTTGACTTTATGTCATATGAATTAACACATTTACAGGTATCGAGAAATGGTTTTGAGCAACTGGTTAAGCTTCAAGTTCAATAGCACTTAAGCCTAAGTCAAAGGCGCTAAGCCTAAATCAATAGCATTAAGAATAAAAAAGTTACTGAACGCAAAATTCACGTTTCGGCAGTTTATTTTAAAATAAACCTCTCTTCTGCTTGTGCTTTCAGGATCAATACAATACAACATTTTCAGCCCAGTGAAAAACAGAAGTACATAAAACATGTCCATCAAGAAGGTAGGTATAAATTTGTCGGAAATACTGTAACCATACACCTAATGGATCTGGACGGGTGTCGCCGCCACTGCCTGAAGCCCTATACTTTACAATGTTTGGTTACTGTTATCCATCACACCTAATTAGTACCTGTCATCTAACATATGAACGCTTCGCCTTCAAATGATCTTCAAATTGCTAGAGCTGTCCGCACTAGTCTATAATTTCTGTCGATAATATTATCACTTTCACACAAATACTCGACACGCTTGAACCGGCGCCTTTTCTCTATACATGGTCATTGCTGAGGGAGAGCTCGTGCTTTGTACACAGCGCCGTCTAGACATCCACGCGTCAACAAGCATACCCTCGTGAGCAGAGTTCGTGTCGATCAGACAGGATGTTGGAACGCCTTCAGGCCAATATATAATGAACTAAATTACAGTAATAGTACTCTTTTTACAGTAGCTGCCGATTAAAATCACTGCTTCGACAAACCATTAAGAACGATTTATATTTCTTTAAGTAACATCCATCAGCAAACTTATTTATAGTTATCTGAGCTTTTTCTCAGATCTATAGGTCATCATAAAAAAACAAAAAATATATACTCTAACATAGCAAAACTACTTTAATGAATTAACCAAATTTATTTAAGGCCTAATATATTTTCCACAAGAAATGCTAATTTTTTAACTTTATACAAATAACTTACTTACTATTAAGTTTTCATGATAAACAAATTTTAGTTTTCTTCTGTGCGAACAACAGATTGTAAAGTTGTTTTTCAGTGGTACCTATGCCATAGCTTATTATTTTAGAATACATGTTTTGTGAAAACGTTTTCGGTAGTTTCAGTTTACAGATAACTAAGACATTTTTCTTACACTTAGATATTATTTACGGTGTTTCAATTCCAATGGTAATATCAGTGTTTCTCAGGGAAAATTATTT
>NW_013665667.1:780639-781952 GCF_000517525.1 Limulus polyphemus | reverse complement strand
CTTATGTGCGAGAGAGTTTTATGTTTTCCTATAATAGCTTGAAACAAGTATGCTAAAGCCTGGTATAGTCTGGTGATTAAGAAGCTCGACTCGCAATCTGAGGGTCGTGGGTTCGAATCCCCGTCACATCGAACATGCTCGCCCTTTCACCCGTGGGGGCGTTATAATGTGACGGTCAATCCCACTTTTCGTTGGAAAAAGAGTAGCCCAAGAGTTAGCAGTGAGTGGTGTTGAGTAGCTGCCTTTCCTCTAGTTTATCATTGCTAAATTAGGGACGGCTAGCGCAAGTAGCCCTCGTGTAGCTTTGCGCGAAATTCAAAACAAACCAAACCACAAGTATGCTTTCATTCTTTATAGCCTCCCAGTGGCACAGTGCTAAATCTGTGGATTTGTAATGCTAAAAACCGGGTTTCGATACCCGTGATGAGCACAGCGTAAATAGCCCATTGTGTGGCTTTGTGCTTAAGTACAAACAAAAAAGTAAGTCATTTTCTCTAGAGTCTTCTTCAAGAAGGTGACACGAAAGTCGCATTCAACTGATCTGCCATTGTGTTCAGATATGAATCACATAAATTGCTAACAGGAAAAAAAAGAGGAAAAATGGCAGAATTTGAGCAGTCTTTCTTGTCAAACCTATTATAAAATTCCTTTGACAAGTAATCGGGGAAAGGAATGACGATAGAACGTTTGTAATGATCCTATTGTGAGGTGCTTGGGACGTCGGCTCTGTGCGTCTTACGTCCAGACGTTCTGGGAAGAAAAATTTCAATGTCCTACTTTCCTGCTAGTGATTTAGCATCCTTATACCATTCCTAAAATTCCTTGTCAACTTCCTGGGGCATGATTGGAATTAATAATAAACTGACAAACGATAATTTGGAAGCAAAGTGAAAATTATTTTATGTAGAGAACGTACTACATCTTCCAACAGAGCATAGGTTTTTTTCAAGTATTGAAGAACATGCTTCTCACATATATGAACTTATCAAAAACGCATCAAGGATTAAAGTAAACTTGAGGCTGTAAATCTGGAATATCTATGTTATGCTCAGTTTTCTGCTGCCAGTATCAAGATATGGAGCCCAGATTTATTGGAGAACAAAATAACATGACAGCAAATG
Organism: Limulus polyphemus; assembly: GCF_000517525.1. Classification (NCBI taxonomy): domain Eukaryota; kingdom Metazoa; phylum Arthropoda; class Merostomata; order Xiphosura; family Limulidae; genus Limulus; species Limulus polyphemus. The sequence goes on along the minus strand of NW_013665667.1, from coordinate 780,831 downwards.
TACAACGTTTCGACAAGGTTTTGTCATCATCGAAACGTTGTACATTTGCTGTCATGTTATTTTGTTCTCCAATAAATCTGGGCTCCATATCTTGATACTGGCAGCAGAAAACTGAGCATAACATAGATATTCCAGATTTACAGCCTCAAGTTTACTTTAATCCTTGATGCGTTTTTGATAAGTTCATATATG
>NW_013665667.1:775064-780102 GCF_000517525.1 Limulus polyphemus | reverse complement strand
GATAACTGTACACGTCCTGATATGATTTTTACTATTCTATCTTCTAGATGTTATTACATCACAGGATAACTGTACACGTCCTGATATGATTTTTACTATTCTATCTTCTAGATGTTATTACATCACAGGATAACTGTACACGTCCTGATATGATTTTTACTATTCTATCTTCTAGATGTTATTACATCACAGGATAACTGTACACGTCCTGACATCTTGTTTACTATTCTATCTTCTAGATGTTATTACACCACAAGATAACTGTACACGTCCTGAGATCTTGTTTACTATGCTATCTTCTAGATATTATTACATCACAAGATAACTGTACACGTCCTGACATCATTTTTACTATTCTATCTTTCTAGATGTTATTACATCACAGGATAACTGTACACGCCTTGAGATCTTGTTTACTATTCTATCTTTCAGATGTTATAACACCACAAGATAACTGTACACGTCCTGACATCATTTTTACTATTCTATCTTCTAGATGTTATTACATCACGAGATAACTGTACACGTCTTGATATCATGTTTACTATTCTATCTTCTAGATGTTATTACATCACAGGATAACTGTACACGTCCTGATATCATGTTTACTATTCTATCTTCTAGATGTTATTACATCACAGGATAACTGTACACGCCCTGAGATCTTGTTTACTATTCTATCTTCTAGGTGTTATTACATCACAGGATAACTGTACACGTCCTGATATCATGTTTACTATTCTATCTTCTAGATATAATTACATCACAGGATAACTGTACACGCCCTGAGATCTTGTTTACTATTCTATCTTCTAGATGTTATTACATCACAGGATAACTGTACACGTCCTGGTATCATGTTTACTATTCCGTGATGTAATAACATCTAAAAAATATAATAGTAAACATGATGTCAGGACGTGTACAGTTATCCTGTGATGTAATAACATCTAGAAGATAGCATAGCAAACATGATGATGTAATAACATCTGGCTTGAATGGGTAATGAAGAAAAACTTTAATATAAGTTTAACATAACAGCAAATGTACAACGTTTCGACAAGTACCTGATGATGACAAAACCTTGTCGAAACATTTGCTGTTATGTTAAACTTACATTAAAGTTTTTCTTCATTACCCATTCAAGCCGTCTCCAGCCATTATTAGTCTCAAAGTGGGTTCCTCGTCATCGAAATATAGATCGAAACGTCAACCACTGTAGACAGCTAGAAGATAGAATAGTAAACATGATACCAGGGCGTGTACAGTTATCCTATGATGTAATAACATCTAGAAGATAGAATAGTAAACATGATACCAGGACGTGTACAGTTATCCTATGATGTAATAACATCTAGAAGATAGAATAGTAAACATGATACCAGGACGTGTACAGTTATCCTATGGTCTCCAGCCATTATTAATCTCAAAGTGGGTTCCTCGTCATCGAAAATAACACTTGTCTAAATAGTAAATGTATCTAAACAAAGCATACTTCTCTATCCATTTAGTTTTACAGAGACAAAGTAACTTTGCCTATCTGGGTTTGGGACCTTTCAAATTGTCATTGTCGTTTAGGAGATAGATCAATAAACAAAGGCATAGAATTGAGGTGCACCATGTTTGCACCTCAAGTGAATTTACATGCAGCAGCAATACCGAAGTTCAGAACAGCAATGCTTGTAAATTGCTAGAACATTCTGATTCCTTATCCTCCCTTGACATCCTGATTTTTCTGATAACTGTCATAATAAATCTTGCACCTCTTTTTTCTCGATAGAAACATTGTTGTTCTTCAAAGACTAGAATTCCACGCACAATTTTATCACCAGAAGTGTTCTTTAATGGCAGCTGAATTTTTTATTGTATCCAGAAATTTCAGACAAACTGAGAGTAACTCTTGACTGAAAAACTTTGTCAGTTATCACAGAGTAAACTCCCTTCCCTTCAACATATTAACCCTTTGGTAACATGTTGATGAATGTAAGCAACTATAATTTGAATGATTTCATTCAGCACAAGTTTCCATGTATTATAGCTGCCTATAATACTTCGATAGGTGTTCTAACACTGACTGGAAGCTACTCTTGTTTGAAGACAAACTGGTAGAGTCGTCTCTGTGACCACGCCTATGTTCTGTTACCCACAAAACAATACAGTGTCGACAATTTTTAGGAAAAGTTTTATATAATTCCTGCTCCTTTGCTGGCCTTTACGGTACAGTTGTATCTGTATTTGACAAACTAGTCCTTAATGTCTGAGTTTCTGTTTTAACCCTGGGCTTGCATATTTATTAAGGAGGCTTCTCATGCCTATTTCCTTATGAATTTTCCAGAATGGTGTACAGGTAAAGGGATCGTAATGTTTCAGTCCATTTTGCGGAAATAAAATGCAACACTTGCACAAGACTCTGCTTAAAACTATACCATACTCAAACCATTTATGCTGCTCCAGCTACGTCACCTGGAAGTAATTTCTTTCTATTGTCTCCGTTATCTTTAACACATGTGTGATAATGCAGTGGATATTCATTTTTTTAGGTTTACATGATTGTCCGTGTAGTTTATCTTTTCTACTGCAAAGAGTGATTGATTTCAGTAAGATTGCAGCAGACTACAGGCCATATCCAGAGTCTACGTTTTGAGGGATTGGATAATTTAGCTTCTGGTACATCAAATGATATGTTCTTTTCTATTAGTTTTTTGTTTGTTTTTTCTGCTGTTTTTGGTTCTTTATTAACTGAAAGTTCAAGAACATTTAGAATATTAATGATTATCCACTTTCCATTTGATCTGCATTTGGCTCCTCATTGTTATGAGGCCTAACATGGCCTGATGGTTAGGACACTCGGGCCGCAGAGTTGAATCTTGTAACCGAACTGTGCTCACTCTTTTAACCGTGGGAGGGTTATCATGTAAAGATCAATCCCACTATTCATTAGTAAAAGAATAGCCCACGCGTTGGTGCTGGGTGGTGTTTTCTAGCTACCTTTCTTCTAGACTATCACTTCAAAATTAGGGACGGCTATCGCATATAGCCCTCGAATAGCTTTGCACAAAATTCGATAAACAAACAAATAAACTCACTGTTATGACTATATCAGTGGGTAAACACAACACAAAGTAACCTAGAGTCCAGTTTTCCGTGTCTATGTTTGATTCACGTGTCCAAATTATACAGCAAAAAAATAACATCCTTCTGATCCAATTGAGGGATAATCGTTTGGTTACGGACCTATAGATTTACATTAAGTAAAAGTTGTGTAACAGACCACTTGTTACCGTTTTCAATATATCTTATTCTCAGTGAACTTTGTAATATTACCAAGAACATAACTTGATGAGAAACAAAAGATTCAATAATCTATGTCAAACTGGAAGACGCCTCACACATGTTGGTGTATATCGCTTCTTCAGCATATTTCTTCTCATTTGATACTTGTTAAAATGTTGTTCGCACTCTCTATTCAATGTACCTTCTTTCGAATCTAAAGATACTTCTAGAAACCTTATATTGGAACTGGTATAAAACCAGGTGGTGCATCAGCGAAGTATTTTGATACTAAATCCTCAGAAAGGCTTTTTTGTAGTTCACAGGAGACAAATCATAATGGGGATAGAAATTAGTTTCAAACATTGAAAACGTAGGAAAACTTGGAATTTTATTGCTTGACGCCCTTTTTGTGCAACCTTGCACATTGCTACGTGTAACATTTCAAAATAACTGCCCTTTCAATCCCTTGTAAATCTGAAGCAATCATATTAAAGCAAGAGCAAAAACAGAAACTCAGGGGCAAACATTCACAAGAGATAAAAAGTATCGTTATATCTCTATGTCAATCAAATAATCATAATGAAAATATAAAGTAAAAAATAGCTAGTAATCACGCAGTGACAGTGAAACGATTGACTTATTAATTAGAATAATTTTCAAAAAAACAATGCAAAACAATTGAATTAATTAAAAAAGTGTACAGTAGATTCCAGGTAATTCTATTCTGAGATTAAATTAATAGAGAAAAACTAAAGCCACGTATATCTGAAGTAGAATGCTTGAGATGATGTATGTAAAATAGAAAATAAACTTTCTGATCGAGATAAGAATGAATGAGCCAGAAAACATGAAACGGAGCGAGAAGAAATGACCTTTTCTGACACAAACTGAAACATTGTGTGCAGAGAACTCGATATTAAAAGACAGGCCGATGCGGGTACAATGGTATCGAAATATAAAATTAAAAAGTGTGTATTTAATTATATTTTTATCGATTCAAATAAAGAAATAACGAAAACGAAAATTATCGAAATTTCGTAATTGTGTTATTTTTACTGTTTTATAAATATAATCTAAAAATGTTGGGGGAGGGAGGCAAATTAAAGGAGGAGTCTGGACGCCATGTCTCCCTCTAGATCAATCTATGTTAAGAAACATATCGAAAATTAATTACTGTCTTTTAAGAAACTCAGTTTAACATAGAAAATTCCTCTGTTAAGTTTGTTAGTTTTGAGAAATTTCGCGAAAATTTACTCGAGGGCTATCTGCGCTAGCCGTACCTAATTAGACTAATGAGAAGGCAGCTAGTCAACATCACCTACCGCCAAGTATTAGGCTACTGTTTACCAACGAATAGGGGGTTTGACTGTCACATTATAATGCCCCCAAGGCTGAAAGGGCGAGAATGTTCGGTGACGGGATTCGAGCCTGCGACCCGTAGAGTGCGCTCTAGCCAGCAGACCACGTACCAGGTTGTCTACTGTCAAGAAACTGTATCTCCAAAGTGATATTTTGAAAAGAAGAATAACAAATATACATAATATTATGACAATCGAGTTGTTCTGTTTTTCTAGCTTTCAAATACTAACTGTCTCTTTGTTCTTCGGGCCGGCATGACCAGGTGGCTAGGGCGTTCGACTCGCAATCTGAGAGTCACGGGTTCGAATCCCCGTCCTGCTAAACATGCTCGCCCTTTCAGCCGTGGGGGCGTTATAATGTGACAGTCAAACCCCCTATTCGTTGGTAAACAGTAGCCTAATACTTG
>NW_013665667.1:749886-775054 GCF_000517525.1 Limulus polyphemus | reverse complement strand
ACACTGCTAAATTAGGAACGGCTAGCGCAGATAGCCCTCGTGTAGCTTTGGGCGAAATAAAAAAAAACCCTTTGTTCTTCAGCTTAGTAAAATAAATAACATAGCAAACAACGTCGATATTATGACCCAGCTTAGTACCGCAGTTTCGATTAGTTTCAGATCTCATCAATCCAGTGAGGTCGATGGCAGAGCATGTCATCAACTGAGCTTATATTTGTCATTAAGTTGGAGAACTGTAATAGTGTGCTTTTCATTCATTGTTATTATCGATTAAAATGCTGTAATGTTATAGGATAATATTTTCCTGATTCTAAATACAATTTTTATTTATTTCATTACGTGTCATTGAATGAAACTTCACCTGTGTTTGAGCCCGTTAATATTTTCAGATAGCGTCCAGACTGATCTTAATATTAATAAATAGTAGAAATAGATAAATAAATAATAGCTGTGCATTAACTCGTTCATATCATCGCGAAAACATAAAATTATCGTTTCAACATCATCAGCCGGCATAAATTATGTTGTTACTAGTTGTTAAATATATTTTAATGATTATACCCTATTTAGTTATGCCATTTTGTTTTCTTATTAATTTCTTATGAATTGCATTTGTGCCAAGTGTTAGCTTTTATTGAACAACAGATATTAATAATGAGGTTCTGGACTTTAATATCAAGACGTACAAAAATAAACTGCACGCTGTAGATATGAAATATTAGATTGTATTTTAATTAACTATAGTCCAAATTTGAGACGGTACTCCATCAAACTCGCACTGCAGGATAGGGTTGAATATTCATATTCATAAAAAGAAAACTTAGAACAAACAGACGTTTAAAACTATAAAGTAATGCCATAGAATATGAATAAAGAGGCAATAAAAGACGTAACATAAATTTGTAATTAACCAAAATGTATAGAAAAACTACAAATAAAATCTAAGAGATATCTCTAGCTATCTATATGGCTTTCAAGCTATCCATCACTTTTCACGTTTTATACCATTTAATGCATCAAGATTATGTTTCGTACAACATCTTAATTGCACGAAAAACCCAAACTGTACGTGTACGTGCTCTTAAACATTCCTCACTATGTCTTAATTGCTTGAAATAAAACCCAAACTCTTTTTGAAACTATCCTGTACACATGTCTTTTAAACAACCTTATCGCTGTAAATCATAAATAATGGAGCGTCAGTTGTTGCTAATATAAAAATAAAAACTTTAAAACAGCTTCCACCCCTTTTCTCAAGAGTGTCGTAAATCTCGTCGTCAAACATTTCCTGATTAATCTCGAAGTAAAACAAGAACAAAGCGTGAATCAGGAGTTGACGGGATCGCAAACCTTTCAGAATGAATGATAGATTGTCTCATTAAAAGGAATCTCAGATGGCTAAGCGATCAGAACACTCTGCTATGAACAAATGATTTATCACCAACGGTTTGGAGTTGCTTCGCTGCGAAAGCTTAAATCAATCAAATACCATCTTAGCACACAGTAGCTCGTTTCTTTTCTCAACTACCACAGAGGACAACAATTGCCAGCTGTCGGATCTCTTCTAAGCTTCTATTTTCGCCAGCACTAAAGACAGATGTCTCTGATTTCGCTACGTATTTTCAGTACAATGTATAAAGAAAGAAAAGTGGGCTTACAGCCTTACCCGAATATTGAATTCCGGCCACGACAAATGAGTCGAACACTGGCATCGGGGATCTGCAGTAGAGGAACGAATGGCCAGATACCCTGCTGACCATTCATCAAGAAGAACTGTTAGCGCAAGATAATCAAGAAATTTTCTGCTCTCTACTGTGTCAAAATAAATACGGATATTTCTTCAAACGACTGAGTTGTAATATGATTTTATTCTGATTAATAATTATGATGGGTAAAAGCTGTCCAAAAATCCCCTTGCTTACAATTATGCTTACTTTTAGTTTATAACTTTGGAATGGCGCTCTAGTTGATGAGATACTATAAAACACGTCTTTCTTAGTTTGTTACTTAAAGTTTGAAAATTTCTTATCTCTCTCTTTCTGAAACGAAGATGGAATATTATAAATAAAACGATGAAAAAAAATCTGAATTATTTTGCTAACTCTCCCTCTCTCAACTACAACAGAGGACAACACTATTTGTGTGTGTGTGTGTATTCACACGAGTTTTAATTTTATTGAAGGCATTAAAATGTAAAAGAAACCTTTTATATGCTTATACGTCAGGCATTGTTTGACTTTACGTTTAATTCTATTGCTTAAGATGTTATAAGCTCTTATTTCCAAACTTATTTTTCTATTGAGTGGTATTACTCAACTGAGAGTAAAGAACTTCTTTTGTGCAATTTATTGAAACAGAAACTAACAAAAATAAAACAGACCCACGAAAACGTGCAAATGAACCACCCCTCGTCAAGCCCTACAAAGTGGAAACCGCCCAGAATTCCATTTATTAACCCCATATACATCTACAATAAATCAATTTCTCTAAACGATGAAGGAAACAATACATCGGTTCAGTACCTTCTTGTATTTTATATCTTTAATAAATCAGATTGAATAAGTCATTAATAGTTGAACGACCTAGTTTAAATTCTAAGCAGAGGATCGGAGTTCTTTATCGTAATGAATGTTTTATCTTCTTTCAGGAAAATACCCCTCAGGTGGTAATTCAGTTGGGTTTACACTTCCTGTTTCTCGTCTACCGGGAGATCACTGTGAGTTATGAAGCTCACAGCGCGACAGATCTTCTTCGACCTCTGTCTACTTCTCAGGAAGGGTCCCACACCAGACCCCTTGTTTTCTCCTCAGGAAGTAGCTACTAGTGACAGGTAGCAATCTTCCAGCCCAGTGAGTGGTCCTGGTGGCAGGATCTAACTTTCACTCCGCTTAAATACTGTCGAAAATGACATTAAGAGTACAAAATAAAAAGTAAAAGTTAGTGATTATTTGTTTTTGTTTTTAAATGTAATGTAACTGACCTTTTTATCAATATAGAAACAGCAGTAACACCACCAATTGTAGAAGATTTATATATATAAATGGGCCATTTGTGTTCTGCTCACCACGGTTATTGAAACCCGAATTTTAGCGTCGTAAGCTTGCAGACTTACCGCAAAACAATAATACACACATCAACAACATTTCCTGTAGTAGTAGTACTAAATAAAGTTAATTTGATATAGAAATTTATCACTAAAATAAACTTTAGGAAATTTAAAGCAATAGCCTAACAATGAAGGCAAAAACCCAAAATAGAAAATAAATTATTTTATCCAATCTACGGTTTCAGTCAACGTATAGAAAAGCATCATCTGCAGAAGTAAAGCAATAATTCCCTTTCAGGGTTAGTAACGTGTAACAAAAAAATGTAATATATTAAAATTGAAACGTTATATTAATTCCAACGAGTGTTAATGCCTAAACTAGCAATAACCTAGCAAATATAAGGAGCTTTAAGTACAATATATTAAAACTATTTTGAATATGCAAGTCAGTAAGCCACGTGACAATCACAGCCAATATAAAGTAGCGGTGGAATAGAATGTATCAGAACTACATTTTGACATTTTGTTATCGCTTTCGGGAAAGGTATGTAACAGCCCTTTCCAAAGCGAAATATTCATACACTCAGATCATAAAGATGTGTTCAAACCTGGGATTTAGAATTTCCAAGACTGGGATAGTTCTTATAATTGATGGCATTATAAAATCAAAAATAGTATGGATCACCTTTGAGCAACAGTACTATCTAGAAAGTCGAACGCCTTGCGGCGTCTTGTAAATGTGAGAATCCACGAACACAAAGATAGAGGAAATAGAAATCCATGTGCCCCGGGCAACAGTGTGTCACATATTCAAGAAGAATGTTCATCTGAAAAAGGGATACAAGTCAAATGTACACAAGCTTTTTCCATTACATATCTGTTCAACTGTTGGATACCTCAAGCAGCTAGTAAATGAAACAGGTATTCATGTTATTCCATATGAAGACATACCAGCAAGTTGCTGGTTGTAGCACCTGTATGGAATTCTCAACGATCGGGCTGTTCAAATGTGTGCTAAATGAATTATGGAAAGCCAGCAAGGAGTAGTCGTGCGGTTTTGACATAAAGCCTTACGACGTAGCCTTTTGCAATAGAAATACGCTTCAGAGCTATTATCAAGATCGCGGCCATCAGATAGAGCATTACATGACGGGGTATTATGGACTGTAACGACTTGGTGAGGCTTCAAAGTCATTTTAATATAACGTACTTAATATCTGTATGTTTGTGATACATAAGAAAAATGCAGTCAACAGTAAGAATTATCTTCTATAAGATTTGCAACTGCTAGACATTCAAGGTAGAAGGATATTTCTTCTAACTGGGAAACGTCATCTACGGAAATGAGATTGAAGGACAACACTCTGACAGGTTGTCCATCAGAAAGGTCAGCAGGGAGGTGGCCAGTTAACTTTCATCTTTAAAATAACAATCTTATAGCAATAGATACGTCATTGAACCTGAAAACCAGTTGATAAAAGTAATTATTTTTTGTCACTTTGCATAACCAGACAAAAGAACCCTGAGAAGAGCTGGTATTGAGGTTATCCCAAAAGCAACAGAACGATCGATGGTGTGAGTTGAATCTGGCTTTGCTAAATTTTTGTATAAGCTATTGTTGCCATTTTAATGTCATTTTTTGCAATGTATGTTTTAGAGTTTTTCAGACACATTGGCGATAACTATGATTTAGATAAGAACACAAATATCACATGAAATAAAATATATTCTAGGCCTTGTCAACCTCAAAATAATAATACAAAAAACAACAACAAGTATTTAAGACCCGGGTTTTACATTCATCATAAACAGAGAATTGTGGATTGTTCGCTCTTTCATAACAAAATTCTTAAAATGAATAATTTTTCATGCATAATTTCAGTGTACCGTTAGTTATATTAAACAGTTATATGGCAACTAGAAATAGAAATTAAGAACATAACTTTAATACGTCATATAAGATACTATGTCTTAGCTATTTTTAACGATATAAATTCCTAATGTTTTATATTATCGTCCATCGTGATATTCTTGTGTAACTTTACTTTAGGGGCTGGGGGAGACCAACACAACAATTTGTTTGTTTATTTCTAAAGATGGAAGTGTGGTCATATTGTACGAATAGCTCAAATATTGGTTAGTTAACGTAACGTGTTCGAAAAAGAAACAAAAATTATTTATTTGTGTGCTTAACTAAACCAAGGTTGGTTTTTTTTATTGAATTTCACGTTACTTTTTATTTTTCATAATATTGTTTTTAAATAATTTTGTCTTGAGAAATATGTGTATTTTTCACCCTTCTGAATTTTTTTCTTTAAATTAATCTTTATTTAGTATTTTCAGTTATGACGTTATCTTTCTAAAATTATTAGACCGGAGTAGCCCAGTGGTAAGCGTATCGAGCTTTCATTCAAAGGGTTCAGAGCTCGAAACGCGAAATAACTTAAAACACATTCCTTCCGTACTTTCAGTTGTGGATGTGTTATAACAGTGACAGTTAATACCGCTATTGGCTTCAAAAAACCGAAAATATAACTTGTAGCGGCGAGCACTACTGGCTGGTTGCCTTCCCTCTAGCCCCCCCCCCCCAGTGGCACAGCGGTATGTCTGCGGACTTACAAAGCGCCTTCTCTTTAGCCCCCCAGTGGCACAGCGGTATGTCTGCGGACTTACAAAGCTAGAAACCGGGTTTCGATACCTGTGGTGGGCAGAGCACAGATAGCCCACTGTGTAGCTTTGTGCTTAACTTTAAACAAACCTTCCCTGTAATAGGTAGTTCAAAATTAGAAACGATACATCTGAATCATAGGAGACATATGACATGACTGTTTAGCCCATGTGAACATTAGGTGGCGCTTAGATTGAAAATTCAAATTCCAATAAAATGTCAATATTACTGTCTTGTCATACAGCGGTTAGTTATTATTGCCTTACTTTTTTGCATACCGTGTTTTATAATAGTTTACAATAAAAATATAATATAATGATATTCTAATGGGAATATAATCTTTACATATTCACTCTTTACATATACAAAACCATATCATAAGTTCATATAAAATTAATAAACACTCTTTGAAAAGAAAAGAAAAATTTATTTTAAGAAAATCTCCCATTTAACGCATTTTCTATAAAAAAAGAAAAGAAAAAGTTATTCTATCTCTAACTTGTGACCATAAATTATAAACGGACAATAAACCTTTAAATTATAGTCTTTTTCAAGCATCATGTGGATTAATTTCATTGAACAACAATATAAAGAAGTCACTGTCGTGCTGAATTTTCTGCATTATTTTCGTTGTTTCATCTACTGTATATTAAACTTAATCGCGTATTTCCTATTAACTGAAATATATATATATATATATATATACAATCATTGGCACGTGTGGGAAAAATGAGAATTAAAGGGTGACACTCTCACGAGCCGGTGCTTTCTTCTATCATCTTAATTGCCCTATGGCCATATATTCTGATCTATGACTCTCGAATTCTTTCATCTCTTAGACGCCTATGATCGTCGATAGATATAGCGTCAGTTGAAATGTTGCCATTTTGTTATTATCACCTAGGGAGCGTACTGGTATCTAGAAAAGACGTTAATTCTAATTAGCTCATATCACATTTTATTAAAAACAAAATTACTTCCGCGGTTTAAATCAATAAAAGAAAAAAGTATCAGGTACATAAAAGTTTTAGTATATACCATGATAACTTAATTCTGTTGTGTATGACAAAATGGTCCCCTTAACAGCCATAGGAGAAAATCTTTACGTTGGAGATTATGGCCTTTAATGACCCATTGTTGGACTTACTCCTTCTATAGCTACTATATTACTCATCATTGCAATAGGTTGGTCATTATGAGAACTGGCCAGCCTACCATACAAAAGGAAGTTATGTTTCTACATTAATAATTCTACTGTCTCACGTTATTGTCGATAAATCACGCAAGCACACGTGAAGGAAAAGTTAAATTTATGGGTAACATAATGGATAAGATCTCTGAGGTATGATAACATGTAAAACTTAAAATACTCTTGGAAAAATTAGTATTTAATCTAGATGGCTACACTGTGTGATAGAGACTGTCTAACTTCACTCACACACACAAATAATGCGTATTTGGAAAAATCAAAGCTTAAAGAAAAATGAAATGCCTATCATTTCTAACACCATATCTTATATAGCATTACATGTGAGGCTAAGTGTAAAGACTGAATTACATTCTTATACTCTCAAACTATTTGTCTTAACGTTATAAACATTTCTCAGTTTAAAATATAATAGTAATTTTTAAAAGTCAAAATACGACAATCACCTCTCACGTTAAAGCATAATAGTCATCTCTAAAGTTGGTTGTTGTTGTTTTTGAATTTCGCGCAAAGCTACACGAGGGCCGTCTTCGCTAGCTGTCTCTAATTTAGCAGTGTAAGACTAGAGAGAAGAAAGCTAGTCATCACCACCCACCGCCAACTCTTTGGCTACTCTTTTACCAACTCGTCTCTAAAGTTAAAACAAAATATTCATTTCTCAAGCTAAAACACAAGAGTTATTTCTCAAGTTAAAACATGACAATCGTCTCACAAGTTAAAACATTATAGTCATCTCTCAAGCTAAAACGTAACAGTCAACTCTCAACTTAATAATGGCAGTCATCTCTAAAATTTTATAATAATATTTCAAGCCCAAAATAATACTCATCTCTCAATATAACATGACTCTTAAGTTTGAAAATGACATTAATTTTTCAAACTGAAAAAAATAATGATTTCTAAAGTTAAAACATGATAGTCATCTCTCATATTAAAACATGATAGTCATCTCTCATATTAAAACATGACAGTAACTTACTCTTAACTCATATTTATAGGTTCTCCACACAGATAACCAGAACTAAGATAACATACCTTTGGCGCATTATTTCCTCTTTTAAGAGATACATTTAAGTACAATGTGCTATTTCACCATATTTTGATCTTTATTTATTTTCATCCACTAGTAGCATAATGACTGTTAATTAACTATAGAGACTCTCTTTGATCCTTAAGTTCAACCACATTTAAAACGTGCCCCAGCGGCACAGCGGTATGTCTGCGGACTTATAACGCTATAATCCGGGTTTCGATACCCGTGGTGGACAGAGCACAGATAGCCTATTGTGTAGCTTTGTGCTTAATTGCAAACAAATAACAAAAAAATAACATTTAAAACACAAAACTTTAAAAATTTTATTCCTTGAAAAATCCTTACTATAATCTCATAAAGCTTTATATCTCATCGATTTTTCAAGAATCATTTTATTTGTCAAATTCAAAGTTAACTAAATAAGACGAAGAAAACTATTTCCTTTTCTTGTATTTTCATCTCCTTCCACCAGGGTTGTTACTAACACTTGCTAGCGAGATGCTCCCTGATAGCTCAGGGGTAAGTGTGAGGACTTATAACGTTAAAAATATGATTTAGATACCCGCGGGAGGCAGAGCAAAGATAGCCAATTGTGTAGCTATGTGCATAACTACAAAAAAAAAAAAACAAGCTAGCAAACTAATCCTATATAACTGTTGGTAAAACATTCAATTATAGTTTGAATGGCTCCTGGATCAAATTTTGCTTGAGGGGGACGAAAACAATTGGATTACCACAGAAAACTAGTGTCCGATGTTCCTGCAATCCACGACATTGAAATAAGGACTGAGGACATGACGTACTTTTTTTGTGAGAGGGAAAGGGTGTGGTAGTTAGGGGTTTTTAAAAAAGTGCCTTACTAGCAAAATCTAGTGGATTACCTCTACCCTCTTTGATAGTGCAAGCGGGTCCCAGGTTCAACTCCTGGTTGAGGGATACGAAAGAAAAAAAAAGATAACAGCACTCCAATATTGACCCTTCATCTGCTGAGTTCAAGAACTTAAGCAGACGATTCTTCGTACACTTGAATTTTTACGTCAAACATTCTAGTCATAATAACTGGGCACTCATTTAATTGTTGATTAACATTGGAAAATTTACACCGAAATATAAAAACTACTACTTTGGCTTTTTAATATATAATAACCAAAAATATTTCTTCTTTTCAGAATCGTGAACGAATATTTTTTGTCTCTATTTTTGTTTCTTTTAACGTCTTTTTTTCCCCTGTGGGGTATCTATTTAAAACAGAAAATATTTAGTAAGTTACAATACCTTGTCTTTATTTGTTGCCTAAATTCTCTTACGGATAAATAAACAATTAATTATCTTCCACCCCACAGACGTTTCGTTAGTTAATAAGTTAAATAGATTGTTTCTTTAGCTAGCCACAGTTGTAATTAAACCACTAACTGAATATTTTGTAAAGTCCATTACATGAAAAGTGACAATAACAGATGTTTTTTCTTTGTAGACGTTGAGTAAGTTTGGTAGAATGATGGTCCTTATTGAATTTGTGTCTTGCACCGAGTGCACGTGGCAGTGGCGACTCTACAGTATGAATCATCTCTCATGAACTCGTGAACATTTACGACTAAAGCCAAGAAAGGTTAATGCTGTACTACTCCAGAAATATACAGCCAAAGTCATTAATATCCTACTTATATGCCCATTAAACATCCATGTTTAAAAACGGTTTGAGCCCAAAGGTTAAAGGTTAACGACATAGACAATGCTTTAGAGGCGTAAAATTTGAGTCGACCATTAGATAGCACTCAATGGAGTGCTATTCAATTATCAAAGCAGTATCTTAAAAAGTCGGTTTTCCCATCAGATCTGAAATTATTGATCAACCAGTTACACCATCTTTATTCGGGAAACTGTTTAAAGTAGACGATACGAAATACATAAAAAAACATGAATAAAAAAACATGATCAAACATGAGAAAATTTATTGAAAAAGTCAGCCAAAAATGTTTGATCATGGATGGTGGAACACAGTGTCAAATTTGATGGAAACAAGTAGCACATCTGGGAAGTTTGCACCTGCGTTTTTACACTCGAGTTAAATTACATGGCTAAGCTTACACTTGCATTTTTCCACTCGAATTAAATTACATGAATAAGCTTACACTTGCGTTTTTACACTCGAGTTTAATTACACGGGTAAGCTTACACTTGCGTTTTTACACTCGAGTTAAATTGCACGGCTAAGCTTACACTTGCGTTTTTACACTCGAGTTAAATTGCACGGCTAAGCTTACACTTGCGTTTTTACAATCGAATTAAATTACACGGGTAAGCTTACACTTGGGTTCAATTACATGGTTCTTTTTTTCAATAGTTTTTATGTGTCTCATTTTAAACTTCTTTTTTTTGTAAAACATTTTATTTAAGATAGCATCAGATAAACAGATCTGTATTGTTTTATTGTTTATATATATAATACTTTGAACATGTTTATAGACATGTGTGTGCAAGAAAATCCAAAAGTTTAACAATTAGTTCCCCATCATGTATCTTAGACGGTATCATTACATATTTCTATAACTTAGAACAATGTATGGCTTTTCTCAAAAGAATAATGGTTGCTTAAGTTGATGAGACTTGGGGAAAGAAGAAACAAGATCGTATTGGAAGAAGAGGGGGGAAAACAGCCATTATAAGAAAATGTCCTACTTCCTTCAATGCCTTTGTTAAGCCTGTCCATCCCAAACTATACAAAGCTACAGCCCCGACTTGTTGCACCGATTATACAACGATAATCTAATTCCCTGCGATAAAAACGATCCCCAGCATAATGTCGACGTATTTCCAGTCAATTATGAATAGTTCTCTTACAAGCATTGAAGTCACGCTGTAATTCAGAACATTACACTGTCACGCTGGTTGTTCGTGAGGAAAATGTGACCAAGGGCTGTCACAACGTACATAATGAGAAAATTGATTTAGTTTCTCTTGGTTTTCAATCTCCGCCCTGTCATTTCTGGTGGTTAGCCATTGGAGTTAATTTGTGATATTTACTGCTATGATTAAACATGTGCCCTCGTAAAGCTTTATTTTCCAGTACATGGCCAATTCGTCAGATTTCACAATAATCCCTGATTCAAGATTAAATTTAACAAAGTGTGTGCTATACACATGTTTTATTTGTAAAGTTGCAGACTTTCTGTGTTTTTATGAATAAAAATAAATAAATAGTTCACAAAAAACAGACCTCTGGTGTTATACATTAGAGTTAATTTAAGGAGATGATTTTTACTTTTCCAACCATTGATCTGTTCCAGGCATTCTTTTTTTTCTGAATTATTTCATTGCTTTTTACTGTTTCGCTATGAGCAACAACTGACAATACCAGGAAAATGGTAGCATGAAATGTGGAACATTGTGACTTTAATTATCCCTACCTGTAATTTTGAAGTTCTAAATCTCATTTCACAACTAATATTTTAAATAGTGGTTAAACATGATAAGCACTGTATCCCCCAACGTTGTATTAGTCGTATCCTCTCTTACTAGGATACATTTCGTCATTCCCAATATATACTTTGTACCCAAGACTTATTTGTCTGACATTTTTAGTTAGGCGTTATTTGTTTCATTGTTTAAAAGAAAAATATTGATACCTATACGGAGGGTTTAGTACATTATACAAATCAATAAGTAACGTAACAACCACAGCCTATATAAAGTCAGGCTAGAACCGTTTGTGTCAGAGCTACACTTTGACATTGTTTGGTACTTTATAGGTAAGTAGTGTGATACCACCGAAAATTTCTTGCTTTAGGAAGAATATATACCAGCCCTTTTGCCGCGAAATATTTATACATTCAGATGTTAAAGGTGTGTTGAAATCGGGGGGGGGGTATAATTTCCAAGAGCAGATATCTCTTGTACGTAATGGCATTGGAAAACAAAGGAATATGGATGGATTTTGGACTTAGGACACTAGTGTGGCGTCTTGTAACAGGTGAGAATCCAGGAGCGCAAAGGTCAGTGGCAAATGTTGTCCAAGTGTTCCAAGCAACAATGTGCAACATAATCAAGAAGAATCTCTCTCTGAAAAAAGCAACATGTGACTTGTAACAACTTATACTTTCACAACATATCCGTTTAGCAGTCGCATACGTCAAGCAGCTGAAGAATGAAATGGGTATTCCTGCTACTCAATACGAAGACATACCGGCTAAGCCAATGGATGCGTCACCTATGGATTTCTGTATGATCGAACTGTAGAAATGGACGCTGAGAATCTGTCAACCTCGTAAACTAGATGGACAATGAAAAGCCAGCAGAGAGGAATGGTGTGCTTTGGACATGACAGCTTAACAACGGAGCCTTTTACAATGAAAACTACGCTGCCAGTTATTGTATAGATGACAGTCATCACACACGTCATGATTGGACGTAACGGCATGGCCTGTAAAGAAGTGGTGAAAAAATTCGTTTTAATATAACTTACTCAACCTTTGTATATAATGATACCCAGTTATAATTTATGTACATGTACGAAAAATAGTTATTTTTATAAGTTTTTACGTAATTAACAAGATGGATATCTTTTACTGGTACATTCACAACTTTACGTTTATAAAACCTAATATCACACTACACTAATTATCTTGATACAAGAACAGTATTTTTGTGTAACAGAATTATGGTTACTGTTAGTTTTAACTTGATTCCATGCTTACAGTATTTGGATAAAAATTTACATTTCTGGTTAATATGCACGTGAGGGAGTGTCTTGAACCAGAAAGGATTGCCACAATTCTGATTTTGTCATATATATATACCTTTAAAAACTTATTTTAAATAAGCATAACACCATTAAAAATCAATAAAGCAACAGTCAAGTATTTCAACGCAAATGCCAAGGCTGGGTGCGGTTTACTGGTTAGCATGTCGAACTGTGAATTCGAAGATTCTTGATTTGTGTTCTGTTGCTACAAAAACTTGGTTCGAAACCTGGGATTGTAGATGTTCTTTAATTTTGTTCTTTTTCGGATATTCGCGCATAAGCTACGCAAAAACTGTTTACGCTATTGGTCCGAAGTTTTGAACTGAAAGACTAGAGGCACGTATCTGGTCAACAGCCACCACCAACTCTTGGGCTATTCTTGTCTAACAACGTAGTGCTATTTTACCGTAACTCTTATAACACTGGCTAGGCGTAGTTAGCGTGCTGGACTGCGGGTCCGAGGGTCCTTTAGAAAATTTCCAGTCAAATCTTTCTATTAGATTAAGTAGCTCAAGAGTTGGGCTATACGAGTAACAGTAAAATCACACTATGTGGTCAGACAAGAGTAGCCCAACAGTTTGTAGTGGATGCTGCTAAGCAACTGCCTTCCCTCTATCTTATCAACTTAAAATTAAGGACGACTACAGATAACCTTGGTACTAAGCTAATTCTGGACTTTCACCATGTGTTTGAACTCAACACTTAAGAGTTGAATTTCTATCCAGATCAACTTCAAGTGGACAATTTCCACTCACGGGTTTTGAACCAAGTATAACATCTTCAGCATGACCCTTATAATTACATAGCATGACAATTAATCGAATTACAAACATTGCTTAATGACACACCAGTGCCATCTTCTAATACAAATCATTACTAATAGGAACCTTTAAGATAGTATAGTTTGATACCAGTCTTTCTTTGTTTCACAATCAAATATATGAACGTAAATTGTATTTGTGTGAGGTATATATAAATAAGAAGCATTCATACTGAGCGAGGCACAAACAAAAGATAAATATATCGATATATTTATAAGCACGAATACATATATTATTATTTGGCATATACTCTTAAAAACGTATAGGTCTCTCAACTATATGTTACAACCTTACCATAGCTGAGAAGAATAATCTATAATCAGTTTAAATTTACATACATTATAGCATCATAAATTGTAGCAATATATATAAAAGTTTTTAAAGACAGATAGCACATAGATAACTGCACATAATAATCTAAAACTTATTACCCCTAGAGTCCGAATAGTACTTGCATAGGTTCTCACATACGTATATAGAAAAAAAAAACTTTGTTAAAAAAAAATACGACACAAACAAAACCTATCAAACAAGCATCTCTAACGATCCTTCTCACGCTGAATAAAAACCAATAACTCATACCTGGAGGACACGGCATTTATTCTAGACTCATTAAAATAGTTTTAATTATTAATAAAGCCATGATAATAACTGTTATAAATCTCTTTTAATGTGGTGCTTTTACTTTAGCGAAACGAATGAGTATTTGCTTTTTCTTCTCTCAATAAAAATACAGGTACATCTGAACAAAATTACATTGACAAAAATATTGTTAAAATGTTTTGTAATACATATATATAATTCATTTGTAGAAGTCAGTTGTGGAGTATGTGTCTCTTTCTATATCTATATAAATCACCTATCCATGTGGCTTTCTTTATGTATAATGAATCGACCTGAATGGGTCATAAACCGCCACGGTCTGTTCACCACAACGAGGATGTTTGTATACATATATATTCCACTTATCCGCTCGAGTTCTTGTGCGATTGGTCTATTCTCACTCTGCTGCATTATATGTGTATGTATGTGTGTATGCATATATATACACACATCACTTGTTCATGCGATTTCCTTTATATGTACATATTATCGATGTTGGGTAATTGATATTGGGCTGGCTTAGTAGGCAAAGATGTCGAAAGGGAAGCCGAAAGCCAGATGAAGCAATAAATCTAATCCGAATTCTGCGAAGCTGAAGTAAAGTAGCTATCATACATAAAGCTATGTATCGCAAGTGTCTCCAGATAACGCTCAGTTCAGGACACCTTATTAAGGAGATTTATGGTTATTGTAGATGTATATGGGGGTTGATAAATGGAATTCTGGGCGGTTTCAACTTTGTAGGGCTTGACGAGGGGTGGTTCATTTGCACGTTTTCGTGGGTCTGTTTTATTTTTGTTAGTTTCTGTTTCAATAAATTGCACAAAAGAAGTTATTTACTCTCAGTTGAATATTTCACAAAATAACACTCAATAGAAAAATAAGTATGGAAATAAGAGCTTATAACATCTTAAGTAATAGAATTAACAATCAGGACATTAGAACAACGTAACTGGAAACGTTCATGAACAAAGTGTAAGTGGTAGCTTTCTGTGGTAGTGGCACTCATTTTATCACTCAGTGACTTTTTATTACGCTAAACGTGTAATAACACTTTAGAGTTTGAGTTCTTGTTGAACTGTTTTGTTTGTTTTTGTTGTTGTTTTTACGATGCTCATTTACTGCAGTGTTTGTACACCAACGAAACTCGTATATCTCTTTCAATAGAGGTATACATCGTAGCATAAAACTTTTCATACAACATTTGATCAAACATCACGATAAGATCGCTGATTTATTTGTTTTTAATATACACTCCGCTCTTAAAATGGCATTGAGTGGAACGCTTTGGCCACATTAGTCTTCAACAATGTGCAGATGTGATGATGTACTTTTTTTGTTGTTGTTTTGGATCGTTACGAAAGTTTTAAATTCAAAACAGAGGCGTCGCTAGGTTGCTAAAAGATTGGGACTTGGGCCCCGTGTGCCAGTGCCTGGCGCCACCTTTGATTATGTATTTATATATATATATATATATATGGCAGAGAATAAAAAATCACGCGGTTTATTTGAAGTTGCTTAATTCGCTATACTCTTGAACTAAAACCATCTAAAAAAATTGAAATATTTTCAAGAGCACGCGTACCAGGATAAATACTGGTATTTCCAGAAAACTTAACTCCAGTAACTATACTCTAATTGTATCAGCTTCCTGAGTGATATGTTAAGCGTAAATACTATGTATATCTATAATAATTGCAAAATAATAATTAATGGAGAACTGGATAAAAAACATTCATTCCAACTGCCAGAAGTTAATAGATGTCCTGCTCAAGCTTCGATACAATCGGTATTATCAACATATTCAAGCAACATGTTTAATCAGATCTATGTTATATACGATTGCTCGAGCCTTATACAATTTTAGAGGATGGTCGTGGCCTAGTGATTAGCGTACCCAGGCTGTGAATCCAATGATTTATGGTTCATGGCCCGTTATCATAAAATGCTTCGCAATTGAGGGTCATGAATGCTCTATAAGAGTGATGATGAGATCCCGCTATTCGGACAGATAAGAGTATCCCAAGGATTGGCGATGGGTGCTGTTGACTAGCTGATTTTTTTCTAATCTATTAGTTCAAAATTGGGGACAGCTATGCGCAAATATCCCTTGTGTAAGTCTACACTAAAATTCTAAAACAAACAAATTGTCTAAAACATTTTACCAGAACGCAGATGGAATCTGGGACAGATCCTTATATGGTATAAATGCGTAACTAGTGAACCTCTCTATATGTATTTTTCAGAATCAAACAAACTGACACCAGGAATCTTTGACTAGAAGAAAGAAACGCCTAGTACTTCTAATCACTTCTGGCGTCTATTTATTTATTTCTTTTTTCTAAAATAGGGTAATCAAGGGTCTGCATGTATAGACTTTGAAGGCACACGTTTGGTTTTCCTTGATGATACTTTTGGTTCACCTTCAGAGTAAAGGTACCACAGAGAAAAAGTTGCAGACGACAACATCAAACTCGTTCAGCGATAATAACCTTACGCACGCAGACGGTAGCTGAAAATAAATCGATAAATTATCTTTTACAATAGCGTTGAACTGTTTAAGTTGATTCTGTGAACAATAAAAATACTTGTGTGAAGTTGTGTCGTTTCTGCTCTACTCTCAAGTCTTGAACACTAGAACTTAAATTATAACATTACTATAATATTTAATTTAAAATTTCTGATATAAAATTATGATAGCGACTACTGCGCAGGCGCATCTCTGAAAGTTGTCTATTCGCATTAGAGCTGGCGCGAACGACCGTTATATTATATAAAATGACGCAAACATTGTCCTCTGTGTCTAAACCTTTAATCTTGACCAGTATTTAAACATTTTACAATTTAAACTGGATAGCCAGGTTGGCTGACCAATCGGTGATGATATGTACAACACTAAAAGAGGCGTCAGGTCAGTGATAAAGGCCAGCTGCCCAACAAAACAGACCTGCATGACGTAACAAGACCGTTCTGTTGACTATCTAAAGTAAAGGCAACTTTCTGTTTTTATTGAGATATTTTAATATGCTTCTTATATAATTAACTATAGAAAATTGGACAAAAAACATTCCCGGTTATTGTTTTGGAAACTTAAGCCTAATATCCTTAAAATAAGCCTAAATTTTGTGTTTATCATGGGAATCGACTCATAATAATATAATTAATATTATAAAGTAGCATGGTGGGAAGAAATATAGACACAATGTATAAAACGTCACGATGAATTCAAGTAAATGTTTGTTCTCATTTGCGACGTGTTATCGACCTTTACAACAGCACCATAAATCAAGGGTACTACCATGAGACTTTCAACGACGTGCGTGAAGCAATGAATAGTACGAGCTTTTATGTAACAAACATACGATGTGCTTGTATGTATGCTCTTGCTAAAGTACAGACATAATTTTTATATTAAACTTTTTTTTTTGTACAAATTCGATTATATTGCAAGCAGTAAAGAGAAATATTGTAATAACATACTAGCGAAATTTTGTAGACAATCAAAACCACCCTGACACCTGATACGCGGCTCAAGTGTCTTTAAAAAAAAAGCGTCATTTTGACAGGCTAGCTACTTATAACAAAGGAAAAAGAACTTCACGTAACGATGGCAATAAAATAGATTTCTGGATCTGAGTCTATTTCATGACAACATGACAAGGGTCAGAACACAACTACTTTTGATGGTTTCTTGGTTTTCTAAACATGGCTTCAGTTTTGTAGATTAAACAAGATTATTTGTAGTTTATCTAATACGCGCATTCACACAAAGATTCAGAATATAACCCATAAGAACTATATAATTAACTTCAAAACCATGGCCAGGTGGTTAGGGTGCTCGACTCG
The DNA here is from genome assembly GCF_000517525.1 of Limulus polyphemus. Classification (NCBI taxonomy): domain Eukaryota; kingdom Metazoa; phylum Arthropoda; class Merostomata; order Xiphosura; family Limulidae; genus Limulus; species Limulus polyphemus. Next base: position 757,089 of record NW_013665667.1, on the reverse strand, counting down.
CAATCTGCCGGGGGCGTTATAATGTGACCGTCAATCCCACTATTCGTTGGTAAAAGAGTAGCCCAAGAGTTGGCGGTGGGTGGTGATGACTAGCTGCCTTCCCTCTAGTCTTACACTGCTAAATTAGGGACGTGTAGCTTTGCGCGAAATTCAAAACAAACTTCAAAACAGACGTTTAACAGAATATAAAAGTAAGACAATGAAATATACTTCACTATACAGTACCGGTTTTGTAGTTAGTACGGTTGAGCTTAGTAAACTAGCCAGCAGAGAAGTAACACCGTATTTCTACAACACAGTTTATGTGTAAGCTTGGTAGGCAGCTAGATGGGATATAAAACTAATGGTTAATATACTACCAGTGTGTTGCCGGACTTAAAATACTAAATTCCAGCGCTCATTTCCCCCCTGTGGACAGAGCGAAGATAGCCCATTGTGTAGCCTTTCGCTAAAAAACCAGCAACAACATTCTGATATAGACTGCGTTAACCTGTAGGTGCATGGACAATATTACAGTTTGTTGAAATTTTTTGTAGTTTATAAACGAAAAGAGTTTAATTTATACAACAAACTATACACAAAATAATGTGAAAGTAATCAGTTTATTAAATACTTTCTATAACAACACTTTGATTGATAGATGGACGGACGAAATAAACATTCATATGATAGAAAGAAAGAAAGAAAGATTTGAATTCTGGTACACTTAGGGTGTAAGGTAGAAGTGTAAAATATTATAGCTTTAAATATAAATACGTGTGTATAACGATACATGTAAACACTTCCGCGAAACCACGTTAGTAGTAGACATATAGATTAGATTTGTCATTATTCAATTTAAACAAGATGCATATGTTATGTTAAACGTACAAATAGTGAGGGACTGGAAGCAAGAGTGTGTAATAACAACGAAGTTTGGTAAAACTTTCACGGAAACTACACGGAAAAGTTACTATAACAATGCAAACTTTATAGATATCAATGAAGAAATTAATACAGAGCAAACTTATTTTATGATATTTTACTCAGTGTTCTTTGGCGGGGCAAAATACGCCGCGGACCACCTACCGGTCCTACCCCACCTGTTCTGTTCTCTCATATGGCCTCGGTCGTGACGTTACGCGTCAGTGACTTGCATTTTGGACCAGCCCACGAACCACCTTGAGGATCATGGCGAACCGCGTTGGTGGTTCGTGGAACACACTTTGAGAACCGCTTTTCTACTCAATAAGGTAAACAGCGACACTCCAAATTCTGTCATTTCCTGCCTATGCGGACAAGAATAGTGTTTTTAATGATGACACAATATATTTTATGGCACTTCCCAATGATGATTATTAAAGTTCCAACTTCTAATATAGAACATGTGAAGGCCAAAAGCTCTAACTTCTAACATAGAACATATGAAGGCCAAAAGTTCCAACTTCTAATATAGAATATATGAAGGCCAAAAGTTCCAACTTCTAACATGGAACATATGAAGGCTAAAAGCTCCATCTTCTAACATAGAATATATGAAGGCCAAAAGTTCCAACTTCTAACATGGAACATATGAAGGCGAAAAGTTCCAACTTCTAATATAAAATATATGAAGGCCAAAAGTTCCAACTTCTAACATGGAACATATGAAGGCGAAACGTTCCAACTTCTAACATAGAATATATGAAGGCCAAAAGTTCCAACTTCTAACCTGGAAGATATGAAGGCTAAAAGCTCCATTTTCTAACATAGAATATATGAAGGCCAAAAGCTCCATCTTCTAACATAGAATATATGAAGGCCAAAAGTTCCAACTTCTAATATAAAACATATGAGAGCCAAAAGTTCCAACTTCTAACATGGAACATATGAAGGCCAAAAACTCTAACATGGAACATATGAAGGCCAGCATTTGAATGTTCTAACGAGAAATTCTAAACATAAAGAAATGTTTTATATCACAGAATAAATTATGCATATTCCTTCATAAACTATGAAGATACGTTCGAAATGGCCTGTAGTAGTGTTCGTGATAATCCGTGTTTACCTATACTCGAAAGTTTGAAAATGTTAATCTTCACGTGCTTGTTTATATCCATAGGATTCACGTCCTAAATCATGTGCGTGCAGTTTCTTTTCTTTTGTTACTATTTCACATTTCAGAAAGTATCTTATATTTTACAGGCCTCTTCTAAAAATCTTAATTCGTTATAATAATATGAAAATTATTTTAATTAATAAATTGTTTCTTTTAAAGGATTGGAAATACCATTTTGAAATTAACGTTCATAGTTTCCAAAAGTGTAAATTACAGTAATATATTTTAGGATAAAGTTTTATACATAATGCTAATGAAGTATAACTGTGTGATGGAAAAGTATTTGACTACACATAATGCTGATTAACGTTCGAGTTTAGGTTGGGTTATAAAGATTTATTTGTGAACCCAAACAAAATGACGCAGCTTAAGTGGATGAAAATATATGTTCAGAAGACAATGAAAAAATAACTATTATTTGTTTTAAAAGGGGGGCTTAAATAGTCTGGTGAAAGGAAACAAAAACAACAAAACTAAAACATTACTTATAAAGATAACTTATAAAGGTGTAAAGTTTCCACGTCTTAAAATTATTGAAATCCTTTTTACAAAAGCTGCAAAAACTAACGAGAATTTGTTGAGTTATCAAAATTATATCCCACTCCTATAGCGAGTTTACAACACTAAAGTCCGGAATTCGATTCCCCCGGTGGACAGAGCGCATATAATACATTGTGTGACTTTGTGCTAAAATAATAACAACAGCTGTATACTAAAAATCTGTAGCATCAATATATCATAATCCTATTCTGTCCTATCTACTTACTTATCTATTCCTTTTCAACATTAACTTTCTCTCCCAACCAACCTAAATCTCCATCTGTCTATCAATATGCTCACATCTTTCTACCTAATTACACCGTCGTATATTCCTAGTTGGAGTTAGCGCATGCCGTATATTTATTACTAAGAAATCATATTTTAGCTCCTAAAACACAAGATTGCATATAGAACAGGTAAACAAATGATAAAGACTTTAAGGCTCTACATCATATCGATTAATAACAACCATACAGTTTAAAATTATCATTAATTCCCACTTTTTTACTATGATATGACAATTGTTATCTACAACACCACCCGCGGCCTAAGAATTAAAAAGTCACTCTGTCATCGCCAGTGTTTAACAACACAGCATTACCAGGCTTATAGATGCTGGCTTAGTAAAGGAGATAAATTACGACAGGTCTGTTAAGGAACTCCGTACGTTTGATATATTATACCATTACCAAGACTATAAATAAACATATAAAGGCAAATTTTGCTAAATTTCAGGTCGTCATCCGTACAAACAACCATATAAATCTTTCAGGTTTATATGCGGTAGGCACTAAAATACACCGACAAAGGATAGATAAGCACGTATGCCGTTTTAAAAAGAACTTATTATCTTCTATCTCATACGTAGACCAAGTACAGGCCGTTTTTCTTGCATGAGTAAGTTAGTTACCTCTACTCTTAACATTATAAGTCAGTGTATTGGTAAGCTCGCATGTCGATGCTATCAATCTGTTAAGCAATTAAAGCATTTTTGTCTGTTCGTAAGGGACGAAGACTATATATACGAGACCTATTAGCTGCGGATTTATGCGCAACAAGGATGCATAAACTCTCTGTGATCTCCATTACATTTTGCCAACGTGAGGTCGAACAAAACAACTTTTTCTGTCTCAGATGGTGGGAAGGATCTGAAAAACAGATCCGAAAACGACCCCAGTATGTGTTTGAAACTGAAGTACTGCGCTGAGCAAACATTATGTTTATGGCAAATCTTTAGTACTCGATTGTAAAAGAAAGTGTGTTAAACATACAAATATTTTAAAAGAGATTGTAGCTGTATAGGAATTGCGTTAAGCCTTCATAATTTAATATTAATGTTTCTAACTACGAACAGATGTTACAATTATTAACAGAAATAAGAATGTTATGGCAGACATATATAAGCAGTAGCGGCGCCAACACTCTTTTTTTGGAGGGGGGAGCAAGTGGGGGCAAGCCAAAATTTTGGAGGTAAAACAAGACATCTTATACTCACGTGTAATTTTATAGGGACTCATTATTCCCTCCAAGTTTTAGCGTGCTAAATTACATTAAGCCCAAGTTTGGTTTCAAAACGTGCTGACAGTCCTGCCCCCCCCCCCAGTGGCACAGCGGTGTGTCTACAAACTTACAACGCTACAAACTGAGTTTCGATACCCGTGGTGGGCGAAGCACAGATAGCCCCTTGTGTAACTTTGTGCCTAATTATAAACAAACAGACTGACAGACCTTCAAAAGGTCTAGCATACAAGAAAGAATAAAACAACCCGGTAGTGCGCGTACGAACATGTTTTCTTGTTATACGCCTTACATTTTCTCTATATATGTAGGATTAAATGGGGGGAGGAGCAACTGGGAGGCAATAAAAAAATTGGGTGGGCAGATGTCTTCCTGTAGCACCGCCATTGCATATAAGATAGTAAAATCCAAAGGATGGAAGATGGCTTGTAGAACCAGCATTGATTGTTTGTTTGTTTGTAATTTATGCACAAAGCTACACAATGGGCTATCTGTGCTCTGCCTACCACGGGTATCGAAACACGGTTTTTAGCGTTGTAAGTCCGCAGACATACCACTGTGCAACTGGGGCGGATACCAGCATTGATAACGCTATTTATCATAAAGCAATATATCTTCGCTGATATACCAACGAAACCATCATAAACAGAAATCCGTGGTAATCGGAAATGATCACCAGACGGCGCTGCATGGTCCACTAGATTTTTCTATTATGGGGGATACGATGACGGACTTGACAGATGCCATCTTATAGCCATGTTAAAAATTGAACAGCTTCTTCTAGCTACCTATGACATAATCCCAAGGATACAAGCCAATGTTGACATAAATTGTTGTCACATTCAGCAGATGTAGCGCCAATTAGTAACGATTTTAACTGACCACAGGATAGTGTTTCTCATGGTCAACCAAGAAGTACTGCTCTATTATCATTCATGTTATTGATGCTTAAACACGCCAATAAACTTCATAATAAGATCCCTTTATATTGCACTAAATGAGTGTATGAATAAAATAAGGTAAACTAAGTGAAATCATGTAATTACAAAGAACACATACCAAGGCAACGACTATCCGTTTTCTTAGGATCCCTGCATAATATCAGGTTGGATCACCTTTGATAATGTAACAGTTTAGACTTGGCGTTTTACAAAATTACGGAAGGTGTATTATTCTATTGCAACCCCATTTTGTTAATGGTATAGTCTGCAGTTGGTTCACGGAGGATTATAGTGGTCAAGTTCATTTCAAAGGTGATCAATGAGACTGAAATCCAATGATTGTGCTGGTCAAAGGAGACAAATGGAGTCACGGTCTTGCACTATTGTCTTGTAAGATCTTTGGATCATCAGAGTGAAAATGTCGCATCCTGAGGTGGACGCGACTAGCAACAAATAGCCCAATCCATGCTACGAGAGTGTTCCCACTCACTATTATACCTTCTCCGGTAACTTAAAGTGTTCTCACTCACTATTATACCTTCTCTGGTAACTTAAAGTGTTCTCACTCACTATTATACCTTCTCCGGTAACTTAAAGTGTTCTCACTCACTGTTATACCTTCTCCGGTAACTTAAAGTGTTCTCACTCACTATTATACCTTCTCCGGTAACTTAAAGTGTTCTCCCTCACTATTATACCTTCTCCGGTAACTTAAAGTGTTCTCACTCACTATTATACCTTCTCCGGTAACTTAAAGTGTTCTCACTCACTATTATACCTTCTCCGGTAACTTAAAGTGTTCTCCCTCACTATTATACCTTCTCCGGTAACTTACATCCTCGGAACAGTACAGTCTTTATTTATCTTGCTTCGTCACCAGCTTTTGAGGGCCACAGTTTTTCTTAGAAGAAGAAGTAGTTTCTTTCGATTTGTTCTCATGACAGAATCAAATAAATAATCTTTGAAAACACCACTCTTGCTAGATGACAACCAACTATTATGTCATTATATCACTGTTTTTATCACTTGTCTTGCAGAATAACTGTGATATAACTATAGAGTTCAAGTAACCACCTGACCACATGTCTAAATAAATGAAGTTTTCTCTTAATGTGTGTATGAAAGGTCTTAATAATACGACCACTCAGTATGTGTGTGTGTCTATATATACACATATATATATACTATACTTGTATATGTGTGTGTACTGTATTTAATTGGTTTCTGATCAGAAAGGGTTTAATGTTATATATGTATGTGTATTTATATACAGGACAGTCCAAAATTATCTATTCTATTTTAAAATCTAAGAATTAAATAACTAAGGAAATACAACTATGCAGTTTTTAACATTTTGTCTAGCCCAACTCAAATAGTTTTTATTATAATGTTTTTTGTTTTTCATTCCAATGAGTAATTTACCACGTAAAATGGCAACCGTGCAAGAAAAGGCTGTGACTGTGGTGTAGCGTAATTACAGACGCCAGTACAGAAAAGAAGTATGGAGGGTATGTTAAAGATATCGGGTATCGCACACCTATAGCAAAAACCACTGAATTAAAGACCAGGATAACGGACGCCATCGCCACTGTAACTGTGGGCGTGCTACAGTGAACGTGGACTGAAACTGAATATCGGTTAGACGTGCTGAGAGCCACTAATGGTGCACATGTAGAAATCTACTAACATGTCAATAAAAACTGTTTATGTTGAGCTACAAGAAAAACTGTATGGTTGTATTTTCTTAGTTGGTTAATTATTAAACTATAAAATAGGTAAGATAATTTTGGGCTACCCTGTATAATTACTAAATTAAGGAATAAAGCCTTTTTTTCCCAAAATAAAATATAGAAATCGCAGCAATTGAAAAACGTAACATAACATAATAACGTATAATTTATACCCTAGTGTATATTTTTTCTGTTTCCACGATTTTTTTAATTTGTTTTCGAAGAAGATTTTTTTCCCTTAATTTAGTAGCTTTTTATCATCAAAGATTTGGTCACACTGTTTATAACCCTTTCCCTCTTTTTGGTGTAAAGTGTTACTTCGATGTACCTCTTCTTCTATATATATATATATATATATATATATATATTATATTATTGTTACTGTCGTAGAGACAAG
>NW_013665667.1:737876-749009 GCF_000517525.1 Limulus polyphemus | reverse complement strand
TAATAACGTATAATTTATACCCTAGTGTATATTTTTTCTGTTTCCACGATTTTTTTAATTTGTTTCCGAAGAAGATTTTTCTCCCTTAATTTAGTAGCTTTTTATCATCAAAGATTTGGTCACACTGTTTATAACCCTTTCCCTCTTTTTGGTGTAAAGTGTTACTTCGATGTACCTCTTCTTCTATATATATATATATATATATATATATATTGTATATTGTACTGTCAGAGACAGGAAAAATCTATAGGCTTTTCAAGAAATGCTTAACGTAGACAAAAAGGTTTGACGAGAAAATATAGCTAAATATAGAAAGAAAACAAGTCTCTCCACTCCACAAAAGAAAATAAAAAAGTGTTAAAGTTCTTTGACGCTAAACAGATGGAATTTGGGTTGTTGTTAGCCGCTATACATACACTACTCAAAACAGTTAAAGAATATTCTGAGTTTACTGTATTATAACTATGACAAGGCATAACTGCTGTTATATAATGTCAAAAGGAAACCTGAGGTCATTTTTATGCAAAACAAGTGTTAGGTGACAAGTCACGTGATATGATATGTAAATGTTTACTATTTGAGTCCATGTCCACAAATATTCATTTGGTATCGTGCATCTTGTAGCCCAATAAATGGTCATAAAGTTTGTTAATAAGGCGTATGATTATCTCTGACACTAATGGAAGTCGTACATTGATGTGACATGTTGTAAAAGGGGTAATATGATTCTCTTCTTCATCAGAGCTGCTTCCAGTTCATCGACGCTGGTTGGAGATGATTCACTTCCTGCCAAGCGTCTTGCCAGACCATCTTTCACGTGTTCAATCGCTTTCAAACTCAGTGAGCATGCTTGTCGATTGATTCGCTAGATACCCTCTTCTTTCTATAAGTTGATAATCAGTTGAGCATGATGGGGCTTGCGTTGTCATCCAGGAAAGTTTTGACGACGAGCATCAGCATATGGCAACAGTGAACTCTGTAAGGCTACATCCCCATATCGTATGGAATTCATAAAACCATGAAGGTCAGCGTGGCCACCAATACCGATGTGCTTTTTCCTGTTAAAATGTAAGATGTATCTGGTTCCAAACATTCTCCAGATGCATGCACTTTCGTATCTGGCTGAAGTGATTCATCTGTGAACAGTCCATCCACTTGCTGTCGTTTACACAATTCACACGTTCTTGACACCGCTGAAAATAGACTGTTTCGGAATGATGGGTTACAGGAACGCACACTATATGTTATGCAACAAAGGCTTGCTTATGAAGACTGGTCGTTTACGTGCTGACTTGTCGTCCAAATACTGTTTTGAACTGGTGATTAAGCTGGGAAGTTAAGGCTCGCCAGCTGCCTGGTGCCTATATTGTCAAATAATTGTCGAAATGGTACATCCTGTGCATGTTTCCATCCAAAGTTACTTGTAGTCTGAAAGCGAGTCCACATCCTGCAAGCCACGCTGTGTGAAACACGTAGCCACTCTGTAACAGCTGTTGCTCTTAACATCATAGAAGTGTCCACATGCCTTAGTTGGGGGGTCTGGCACGTTTCGTTATAAAGCTGGATTTCTTTAGACACTCTGCTGTTGTTAAAACTGCCAACTGAGAACACATTTTATTTCTTCCATTTTTATATACCACTGACATTTCCATATCTGATCATATGGCCGGGCAATTAACATTTATTTTTTTCATAAACATGGACTAAGGATGCCTTTGACGTTATTCGGTCATAGATAAAATATATAAAACTCGTATTATGTCTTAATTATTTTGAGCAGTTTATTTATAGACCAAGAAGTTGAAATTCGCCAACACTTGAGGCTCTCAAAATCTTTGTAAAAACAAAGAAGCAAAAATGTTATAACCTTGAAATCATATATAACACAAGCATTTCCATCTGTCTATATATTTACTTGTTTGTCTCTATGTAGATAAGTAGCTATGTATGTGTTGATGTTGTTATGAGTCATGACCTACGTCTTGTTATTCAAGATTTGAGGAACATTTACAGCACCAATGATTCGAATAACTAAACACCATTTTACAATATTATAATACCAAATTTCAGATAAACATGGACGATTTCGCGAAACGCCCCCCGCCAGTGGCACAGCGGTGTGTTTGCGGATTTACAACGCTAGAATCCGGGTTTCGATGCCCGTGGTAGGCAGAGCATAGATAGCCCATTGTGTAGCTTTGTGATTAATTACAAACAAACAAATATCCAAATTTTTTGAAATATGATTTTATCTAATCTGGCACAATCGTTGCTTAAGTTATTTGTTTCAGATTTAAATGCTCTGTCGACCTGCCCTCTGAAGGAAACATTGGCAGTATTGTATTACGAAAATTATAAAAGAGGAAGAAGGTAAAACGAGTTCAATATTTAGGCAAAATACAGTCCGTTTTCGCCTTTGTGAGAGGCATTAACATAAAATATACTCCGTTATGTCTATGTCGTAGAGTTAAGGAGCTTTTGACTGGGTTTGTAGACTGTACATCATTCCTTACGATAGATCTGTCGCACTTTCAATCGTTTGCAGAGAAATCCTCTTCGTTAAGGCCTACTAATCCAGATTTTATGGGTATTAAACGTCAGCTTCTCGGCATTTACCATAATATTACGACCGAGGGTGTCGAAGGCGAACTGTAATAAAAGGTCTGCTACCGGGTAACGTTGGTCATTTGGGTTCCGCTTTGTGCCTACCTTGCCTCTCGTGTGTTTGGCAACACGTCGAGGGCAATGCAGGAAAAGTGGGTAAGTTCCAGGCTGTGTTGGAAACAGTCGACATAAATCGATAATTTGTTCCTCTTAATCTGTCTAACACGAGCAGTTTTTAGTGGAAATTCAAATCATATACGAAGAAGATCACTGGATTTATAACTCTGGCCCGTAATAAATTACACCGCATGATAGCGTTTCATATCCATCCAAGTACTTGATAACGGTACTTATAAAGTAATATGCCAATAACTCTCACGGTAATTCTGTGAGTTGCCTGTAGTCATATATTCCAACACGTTACACTGATATGTGTGTGTATATATATTCCTGGACTAGGTAGAGAGTTCTTTCTCTGCCTGTCCGTTTATTTATCTTTCCATCCAAATACCTGTCTTCTAGGTATCTACGTGTTTATTCACCTGTTTATCTCTGTCTCTCTGTAGTGAATGTATTTGACTATTCTTCTTCTGAGGTGTGAGTCAATGATTTTATTGGCTTTACTATCATTCAACTTAGATCCATCATCAGTCAAGGAGCTTTACTACCATTCAACTTAGATCCATCATCAGTCAAGGAGCTTTACTACCATTCAACTTAGATCCATCATCAGTCAAGGAGCTTTACTACCATTCAACTTAGATCCATCATCAGCCAAGAAGCTTTACTACCATTCAACTTAGATCCACCATCAGTCCAAGGAGCTTTATTACCATTCAACTTAGATCCATCATCAGCCAAGGAGCATTACTACCATTCAACTTAGATCCATCATCAGTCAAGGAGCTTTACTACCATTCAACTTAGATCCACCATCAGCCAAGGAGCTTTACTACCATTCAACTTAGATCCATCATCAGCCAAGGAGCATTACTACCATTCAACTTAGATCTACCATCAGCCAAGGAGCTTTACTACCATTCAACTTAGATCCACCATCAGCCAAGGAGCTTTACTACCATTCAACTTAGATCCACCATCAGCCAAGGAACTTTACTACCATTCAACTTAGATCCACCATCAGTCAAGGAGCTTTACTACCATTTAACTTAGATCCACCATCAGCCAAGGAGCTTTACTACCATTTAACTTAGATCCACCATCAGCCAAGGAGCTTTACTACCATTCAACTTAGATCTACCATCAGCCAAGGAGCTTTACTACCATTCAACTTAGATCCACCATCAGCCAAGGAGCTTTACTACCATTCAACTTAGATCCACCATCAGCCAAGGAGATTTACCACCATTCAACTTAGATCCACCATCATTCAATGAAATTCTCCATGAAATTTATCCACCTTTTTTGACGAAGTTTCCAAACTTCACTGTGAAAAACATAGGTGAATACACAATACCATGTTAAGTCATTTACAATAAACTTTAAATACACACTAACGGAACAATACCAAATTTAAATAGTAAACTTTTTGTAAGTTCACCGTTAATCTCACTTCATTGTTCTAGATTGGAACAATTTCCAAACTTTATGTGGGTAGAAAGGCTCTCGTAACAAAGATAATGTATGTTTAAAAAATAGTGTCACACTTAATCTTCTGGTATAACTAAGTAAAAAATAATAATAATCGAGCTGACAGCTTTTCATATTTTGTTGTATTAGTCATGTTCTCTGTCTATTCCAGTCTACTTGACGTAACTTGATGTATTGATAGTTTTGGTATTTCTTCGATCTGTGGTGTACAAAGAAGAGGTGTACGGAACTCCTTGTAAGCACTCTTTTGGGTGGGAAAGGGGGAAAACGAATTTAACTGAAATAAAAGGCGAAAGATAAAAATACAAATAGGTTATTGATAATGCTATTTCACAATTTTTTTTATTTGTATTACAACTATGTAGGGGCTTGAAGTTCTTTGGCAAGGGGTGCAATCCTTCCTTTAGTACTAAAATGTTGAGTGTCATTATATACTAACATGATATAGATAAATCTGAACTTATAAAATGGTTACTTTTGAATTATAGCCTACATGACATGTAGATATGTTCTGTTTATTCAAATGATGTTGGGTAATATGGTCGTTATCAAGCTTTAAGGATCGAGATTAGGGAGGAAAGAATCCTTGTATGTTGTAGAGGAATGGACATCCCTGTTTAGATTACAATAAACAGGATATTTCTTAGCGTGTGTTTGAAGCGCCCTCTGGTGATACATGTATTAGAATTATATCATCACCACGCAATTTACGCACATAAATATATACAAGTATACACAGTGACGGTGAAAGGTACTTTTAACCATTGCTTAAAGGTATTGGGTTTGAAAATTAAGTTCTTCAACTGTGAAGAATGGTGTAGCTTTCTGAAAATAAAAAGGCAGGAATAAATGATAATGAGCAGTTGTATTTGGTTAAGAGTTGGTGTATTACAGATGTTTGAGAAAAATTACCATATACTTTAAATTAATTTGCTTACTTATCAACACTTGCCATATTTGTAGCTTTAATAATATTCATAGACTAGAATTCTGTACAAAAATTCCATTGTGAACTATTTGCATTATACATAATAAACACCAAATTTCATATTTTTGTGCAAATGTGGAGCGAAATAACAAACAGCATTACTGAAATAGAATTATTCTTTACTCATAATGAACCTAATGACAGTAAAAATAAAATAATAAACTTCGAAACGAAATAGCATCGCCATAACACCATTGAAAAGTTCAAGAACTGTAATAATTTTCGGTTTATTATAGTGCTGCCATCTTTTAGCAAGTAAAATAACTAATGTCTGCTCGTGTTCAAAATTGTATTAATAAAGCATTGTAATTATGAAAAACATATGTTTTTCTGATACGTTTTAGAAAATGATTACAAAAGCATTTACATGTAATAGACTGAATTTCATTGTTTTTGACGGTAACAAAACTCTTTACCGTAAAACTTGTGAAAGTACTTGTTTTACTTCACCTGTACTTGACTAACCCAAAATATATATTGCCATCACGTGTAAACTAAACTTTTATATATTCACAGTGAGCATTTATTATCTTTCAAAATCACATATAACCTCTTTTTACATAGTTTTTATGTAAGAATTTTAACAAATTTTAAATTATAAAGTCATATTGTTTATGAAGTGCAAAGCTGCACAATGGGTTACCTGTAGCTAGAGCAGGTATTGAGCCCTGAATTTATAATCATAAGCCCTCAAGCTTACTGAAAGGCATAAAGTCACATAGAAATTCTTCTTCTTTGGTTTCATTTAGATTTGATTAAAATTTTCTGTTGTCACATGCAAACTACAATCTCGTTTTGTTTTTTCGTAAAAACTTAGATATAGTTTACAGCACAAAATTCCTATATTCTATTCTTTTGTGCAAATGTTAACTAATCTGGAATAACAGTGCTACTTCTCTTTCTCCCCGATTTTGGGTGAGGTATTAAAGGAATATTAAAATAGTGGAGTCGTCGGTGAGTTCTATTGACTAGTTACTTTACCTTTAGTCTAGCGCCCCCCCAGTAGTTCAGCGGTAGGTAAGTCTGCGGGCTTATGAGGTTAAAATCGGTTTTCGACACCCGTGGTGGGCAGAGCACAGATAGCTCATTGTGTAGTTTGCGCTTAACAACAAACAACTAACCTCTAGTCTAGCAGTTTCAACTTAAAGAAGGCTATGTGCATATAGCCTTCTGTACATTTATGCTAAATTATGCAACAAGAAGCAAGCGTATTGAAAAAAAATTATGAAGACACTAACAGAAGATTTGAAAATTTCGTCCACTAGTTCTTTCACTTTTATCATCTTCCGAGACGTTTCCCAGTTTCAGCGATAAGTCTGAAGACTTATAGCTTTAAAACCGTGTTTCAATATCCGTGGTGGGACACAACACAGACAGCCCACTGTTTAACAAACAAACAAAAAAATAAACAATCTTGCGAGGCATTGTACTTCTTACCACAAGTAACATAGAGAGATAGATAAAAATCCAAATTAGTTAATGAAAACGGACTGAAATAAAATTGTAATGCTTTGTCGTATAGTTCAGTTAAGCATTAAATGGTACGACTGGGATATCTTTTGTAAAGGAGTAATTGTGATAATTACAAAAAATAAAGTAATAAATAATTTACCTCTATACCTGACTATATTTGTATATAATGCAACTTGGTTGGTATACGGCTCTCACTGGTGCTTATATTACATTTCCAAAAAAAAAATAATATAGATGTGCTCAAACTTTGTTCTTCATATGATTTTCTGGGTTTTAATCTTAACGAGTGTAATTTATTTATACATATCTTATTGACAGCCGAGTCTTACACGGGTTACCGTAAGAGATTATAGTACCTCATAAGCGACAGTATTCTTATGTACTTTAACATACTAATGTTGAAAAATACCCGTTTTTCTTGTTCATTGCGTGCCACTAAAGTTGCCAGCAGAAACAGGGCTGGCGTTGTCGTTACGACCCAAGACCGATTCAAATGCCATTGTACAAAATGAGCTTACTCTTATATTGTGTCAGCCGGTGAATAGTGTAATTGTAGACATAAATCTTATCTGTCAGCTTACAAAATGCTGCTTCCCGAATGCCGCTGTACCTATGACAAATGGTGCCCATTAAACGCCCATTCAACAACTGCCATTTCCCCACTCCATCTTCTTCTTCAACGTCCGTTTCACAAAACCGCACCACGCCACTTTACTGAATACTGAGGCCGTGCTTCAAGTGCCTTGTCTTTCATTTGTTGTAGCAAACTGTACGTTACATTCAATTCTCCAGGTGTTCCAGCACTCCTGCTGGTCGCTGTCATCCAGAGTAAAAAGCCGTGCCTATTGGGAAATTACGACTCAACTTTCAGTAAACGTGACGCTGCATAGTTAGTCAGTTTATGGGGCAGTCAAGATTTATTACAAAACCAAACTCCATGTGCTAAAACCAATTTTCTTTCAATTCCAAAGTGCTTCGTTCACATTAAGTGCATATATATAAAAATGATCATGTTGATAGAAAGAAATAAAACGTTACAGCTCGACATATACACAAGAAAATCTGTTGAAAAACATTCCATACATTTACGAACACAATGCGACCAAAAATAGCGGTCCCTCTATAAGTCCAAACAACAGACAAATGTACATGTCAACTACAATTAAATCAACAACCCTCCTCATCCTTAAGGATAGCCACCACGGAGTCAAGGAAAATTTGAAGCCATAGATAGAGAAATGTCATTTCTTTGACGTTTGAAATAAAACAGAGGCTGTGAGTTTCGATGAGTAAAATAAGATCTGACTTGCTGTCAACTCTGAGACAACACGATGGCCCAGGGATAAAATACAGCTTAACTACAGTATTGATGCAGCACCGAAGCTCATTGCATATGGCTGTCAGACAATCACGTTATTTGAGCGGGTGCATATATATACATATATACATATAAATACACACACTTACATACATACCTTTATATATATATGTGTGTGTGTGTTTCTATAATGGTTTTCATATAAGTATCGGAGTGACATGTGAAATCAAAATTGATGACAATTTTTAGAGAAGTAATATCGAACCGTGAGGGGTGACCATTCGACTGTCTAAAGAAGTCAGTCTCCTTCATCCGGGTTGACAAACTTGGTTGCACGAACGTCATTTCTACAGTCAGATCTGCCATAGAGATTTTGAAAAGTGAAAGGCAATATTACATTCGCTGTCAGGTCTTCTTAAGTAAATTCGGTGGAACACAGATCTCTTGTATTCTACTGTGGACAGTTTTGACGTCTCAAATATGAAGAAGTCTTTGCTACGGAATTGTGCCTCAAAGACACGGAATATAAATTACTCTTTCCGTTATGTCTTCTCCAAAATTTAAGCTTTTTTTTTTTGATACGTGAAATGATTTGTATCCTTTAAAAAGTATTGATTTTTAAAATGTTCTTACGGAAAAAGGTGAGTTATTGACTTTACTTACAATTAATTCACATTATTACAAAAAATAAATTTTTCTTGTTAACATTTGGCACAAGAGATTCCTTTAAACAATTACTGTTGCTTGTCCATAGAAGCTTTACGTATTTCATGAAAAGATAGGACAATGCCTACACTTAGCAAAATTACTATCAATATCAATATTCAAGGCCTTAGCCAAATATTTTCTCATGATTAGGTGGCAAGCAATCATGTTGCTTTAAGTATCATCAACTTTAATTTCTTTAAATTAGATACTATAAAAATGACATTTATTTTGTGCTAACACGTATAAATAGTGAATGAATGTGATACTACGTAAAAGTTTACTTTTAATGAACAATTTTTAAGGATATTGTAATTTATCATTCTTAAAAATGAGTACAGACATGTTATACTGATACATTATTGAATTTTTAAGAAATAGTTCTTATGAAAAGAAAAACATTCACGAAAAGTATAAAAGTTTAGGCATTACTGTTAACACAACGCATTACCCTGGTGTGATGGAGCAACGTGACTTTCTTTGTAAGTAAAAGACAGCTCGTTTTCTTTTTGTAGGAAGCCAACAGCAGTTTTTAGGGGGGGAGCACCTCCCCTTACCCCGTGACTGAGGGTCTGCCTATACTATTAAGAAAATACTATTATATTTTAACTTCAATGAATTTCACAGAAAATCACGATAGGCCATGTCATTTGTTTGTTATCATGTATCTTAGTGAAATGCAATAGACTAAAATAATACAATGAATTTGCCATTAGGTTACGATGGATAGGCAATGTATGTAAAATGGCTAAGAATCAACTTCCTCTGTACTTTATTAATTTCGTTGTTATTGTTTCTTTTCTTATCGCACCTAAAGTCTGTTCACCCTTAACAACTGAAAGGTAAAATGTATGCATATCTGTTCAAAGGTGTGCAAACATTCACTGCTGTTTTAGTTGTTTTGTGGGCGACAACTAAAAGTAACAAAGTCATAAAACAGTGTCATTTTAGCTCTACACGCTCACGTTATTTTTCAGGAAGTCTCAAAAGCAAGTGCTATTATAAGTATTTAATTATACAAGAATTGCAAAAAAAATGTGGGGGAGGAGGATTTTAAAAAATACCGTATTTTAAATAACAAAAATTATGTACTTTATAAAATATATATATAATTTAAGAAAAAATTCTGCCATTATAAATGAAAAAACCTGTTTATTATTGTGATGATGCACATAACAGGTTAACCTGGTGAAACGTTGTAACAATATACATAATACTCTGTTTTTCCAATAATAAATGTTTTTCATATAATTTATTAACATCGTCTTAAAAGCTAGCATTACCTGACACTAGGTGACACCACTTCCTCTTCCTTTCAAAACATTACTCTTTAACATCAGCATGCATATTTCGAAAAAAAGCTTTCAGTGTTTTATAAATACATTGGCATAAACCTACTACAAAATAACTTCCAAATTTCCTAAAGCGTTAAAACATCTTACTTTCTGCACAGTATTATAAGCATATTACATATATTATATATATATATATATATGACAATTTATTCCTAAATCTTGCAAAAATCCATTAATAAAGCTTTATAATCTAAACAAAACCTATTATAGGCTAAAATAGTTATAATATAGGCTAAAATAGAAAATAATAATATAGGCAATTTAAAATGTACTTTTTACGTATTTGTTTCAGCACTAGATGGCGCAGCTGCTGTCTTCTACTCTATAGTTCTTTATATACTTTTCCTTACACTCTTTCACAACGAAAGACTGTGAAGTTATTCAGCTGAACCAGTTTTATAAATTATAATAAATATACGTGTGTGTGTGTGTGTGTGTGTGTGTGTGTTAGGCAACAAAGGCTATACAGTACGAATTAGGTATGGAAGTATTATCAATGTCATATCTCATCAATTCCACAATGTCATGACACGGTGCTTTATACTTGAAAGTCTAGAGCTTTAGTATACAACTACCTTTATATTTTCTTGTTGGTATGTACATGGTGTTTGGTGCTCTGTTGTTACTTAAGTTACCTGTTTCTTTAAGAAAACACATCGACAATCTGCAAAACGTATATTATTTGCTATTTCAATTTCAGGCTTGTTACAATTGTCAATACAAAATTTGAGTTATATGTACTTTATTAATTAATACTTCAGAAAGTTTATTAATTCTCATTGAATTTTATGATTGGTGTGAAATGTTAAAGGTCTACAACAATTTTAATTTAATCAAGAATTATTTCCCACCGCCAACTCTTAGGCTAGTAAGATTTAACCCTCGCTCTTATAATACACCAGCTCCTAATTGTGAAGCGCAATTATTCGGCCCAAATGAATGAAAACTGTTTTGTTTAAAGTATGAACGAACCAGATGATTCGCAAACTTCTTTCCTGATGATGACAAAACCTTGTCGAAACGTTGTACATTTGCTGTCATGTTAAACTTATATTAAAGTTTTTCTTCATTACCCATTT
>NW_013665667.1:737151-737866 GCF_000517525.1 Limulus polyphemus | reverse complement strand
GGTTCCTCGTCATCGAATTTCTTTCAAGTTCTTTCTCTCAGGGAAAACTGGTGTGTAAAATACCTGTTGGTGTTTCAATATTATTATTTTTAAAGCTTAAAGCAGCTTTATACTACAACAGTGCTGCCGAAAAATGTTACTAACCTTTTTTAAAAAATCTTATTTTAATAATGAATCTTATGGAGTTGTTTAAGTTAACTGACACACATTTATCTAAGCGCACTAGTAACGTCTCTGTTTGTCAGAACACCGAAATTTATTTATTTATTGTTTCATGCCTATATTTTTAAGGAGCGAAAACCTACCTTATTTAATAAACTTTTCTACATATTGCTTATGCCACATAAAGAAACACAAAATCGCCCCCCCCCCCCAACACACACACAGACAAGTGACGACACGGAGAATATGAATAGTTTATATTAAATTTCATTTTCTTCGAAAATAATTTTATCAAACTTACATTTTATCAAATTTTATCAAACCTAGAAAAACACGTAATATTATGCACGAAAAAAAATCTGAAATGTTTTTTCATATGTCCTAGTATAATTACATTTTCAAATATAAATTGATGAGCCAAGCTTAACTCACTGTGACGTCAGATAAAGGGAGACTAGTTGAATGGATAAGAATACTTATGAAATATATTAAATTATCAACTAAAATCAATAACTCATTGGCTAGAATGCTCGATTGTTTGTTTGTTTTGAAG
>NW_013665667.1:711157-737060 GCF_000517525.1 Limulus polyphemus | reverse complement strand
ATGTTTGGTGTGACGGGGATTCGAACCCGCGACCCTCAAATTGCGAGTCGAGCGCCGTAACCACCTGGCCATGTGCTCGATTGTAGATTTGAGATTACGTTACCGCCAAAAAATAAATTAAAAAAATCTCGTTCTCCACTTTGGAGCCGCGACATTAAAAGAGTGACGGTCAAATATTGTTATTCGGTCTGACAAGCTCTCTCCAATCTATCGCTTTAAAATTATGGGCTAGCTGGCGCAGATAGCCCTAGAGTAGCTTTGCACGAAATTCACCAAACATATAAATCAATAATATCTATTGTTGTCGTGGTTTGTAGCCTCTACGATCACCTAAGTTTAATTCGATCTCAATTGGATCGCACACCAACTTTCTATGTGGTTCGAGTGAATATACATTACATAATTACAAGTATCCGCAAAACTCAGGATCCGAAAAACGTGCGCAGAGTACTAATATGAGCAAAAGAAGACAAATAAATAGATCAAGACAAAAGTAATAAGTATTGATCTATAACTGACTGGCTTATATTCGTACAGTTTGAACTCAAACTGGGTGGTAAGGCGAAGAGAGAGAGAAGACTTCCTACAATATCAAAAATAATGCAAGTCCACACAGGACAAAAATAGAAGAGAGAATCATATAATACCGCATTTTCAAGTCAGACCTGGATCCTAGTGTGGTATCCCACAATCCTTGGATTATCCACGTCAACGAATATTGCAAATAAAATGTACAAGGGTGAGAACTTCCAGCTGTACTAACGTGTAAAAGGCTCTGTGTCATCCCATGAAATGAGTTTATTCCACACCAGGGAGTAGACATAGACACAGGGTTAAGTTGGTACAAACTTCTATGAGATGGTTGTAACCTTTATCTAAGTAAAAGAAATAATGCATGTTTGCCATCTTTGTACACTCTGTTTAAAAGGATCTCATAGTTACATGCATAACACTTGTATGTGAATTCAGAAAAATTACCCGAATAAATCTAAATAAAGACACACTCTAAAATCAGCAGGGAAGAGTTAAATTAGCAGTTATTTCAAATGCGAATAATTTTTTTTTATCAAGAAGACTCAGGATCGAATCCTGGCTACAATCAACACATAAACAGCTCTTCTCAGGTCTTTTCTGAAGACGTCAACTGATGATATAAACTAATTAATAAACAGTACTCAGTAATAGAGCTGTGTTAACTAATTAGTAAATAAACTTAGGTGATCAGATAGGCTACCAACGATTAATATCCATTCTCTACAACCTTACTGTGAGTTCTCAATAATATCTAGTTTATAAAACGATTAGCATGGAAATTATTGCTAAAGAATATGTAAATAGTGAAAGAAATATATATATATATAATTTAATGTTTCCTGATACAACAAAAGGATTTGTAGTTCCCTGGCTTTTCTTTTCAATAGACAAGTAAAATACCCAACTGACAACTAGCGCATTAAATACTTATGGACCCACATGCATCCTCGTTTTAAGGGCTTGTAACGTTAAAATTCTAGGTTCGATCGCTGCGATGGGCACAGAACAGATAGATAATTGCGTAACTTTGAGCTTAACAACAAATAAACTGACAGACCCATCTGTTGGTATGAACTTATAACGCTCTCTAACATGTAAATGAGATTGATCGTTTTTATTTATATCCTCCAAATATTTTACAATTTTCTTTATGAATAACTTGGTAAATGCGAATTAGGAAAAATAGACTATTATATTAGTGTACAAATTGATATTTGTTCAGATCTTCGCGTAAAGTTACTCACAAACTATCTGCGCTAGCCGTCCATAATTTTGATTTGAGAGGCTAGAAATCAACAACACAAACCGCCCATTGTCGGGCTACTCTTTTTCTGACTGAATAGTGAGATTTGACCGTCACCGATGTAAAGCACTTACCTCCAAAGTGCAAAGCATGATTTATTTATTTATTTTAGCTGAAACAGAACTCGAACGTTGGACTTAAAGATCCATAGTCTAGCACGTTAACCAACGGGCCACACTCGGTCCATTAAAATTGATACACATAAAGCTTACGTGAAAACTTATTGTGTATTACAGATAGGCTTACGAATTTCGAAATAAATAAATATATTTTCTTCGTAAAAAACGTTTATTTATGATCTTACAACAATAATTATCCATACGGTGTTACCGGTATTAAGTTAATTATAACAATAATATCAACAATATTTTAAGAGGTGGTTACAAGTATAATTGTATAAACAGTTTACTTATGTGATATAGTTTAAAAGTATGATACGTTTGTTAAGAAAAAAAAAGTTCTTTATTTTGTGTCAATGGGTTTATAACGTTTATAACAAACAAATTTTATCTTGTAATAAATATGGCACATCTATGTCACTGATTAAACCTTTTCACTCTGGAATAGTGAAAACGGATTACTTCTAAATAAAGTTAAATTCACTACGTCTACAATTTGTAATAAAATTCGTGTAAACTGTAAATATTTTTCCTTTTCTACATTCCTCTGAATTTGTGGATTTTGAATTCAGAATGGACAAGTTAAGAAAAATTTTGAAAACTATCTATAGTTTATGTGATTTTTTTTTTACAGAGGTTAATATGTAATATCTAATCGTAACTTCTAAACCAGAATTCATTACTTTATTAAAAGTCAACATTAGTTTAATAGACTTTGAAATATCTTTATTCATTTAATTTTATTTTCAAATTAAATTTCTCGCAAGTCTTGAAGCAAATCAAAGAATCGTTTGTTAACACAAAGATGATAATATAGTGCTTCTTTTTAACGTTTACCATAGCACATACTAGATTGTTTCTGAAATTTTCAATAAACTCTAAATAGAATCAAATCTTTTGCTGGATGCATAAAATTTAAAAAGAAAAATAAACAGTAGAATTGTTTATTTATTTTATGCTATTTGTTGTGTCCACCGCGGGGAATATGGCCCCGGATTTTAGCGTTGTAAAACTGTTAAATTACCGTTGTTCAAAAACAATAGAGAGAAGTACTTTAAAAACTTGACAAATAAGTTTGTCTTTTGTATTAAATAACATAATAGTTTAACTTGTTGTAAAAATAAACGGAACTAAAAACTTACTTATAATAATTATTTTTGTATAAAAAAAAACTCCCAAATTAAAATGCGAGATATTTTGTTATCAGCGCGCCATCAAACGGCCATAGGAAAACTATTTTTGTATGACGTCATGAGATGTCCGCGTCCTTAGTGGTATTGGGTGTTAGTATAATTATCAATTTCAAATAAGAAAATGGATAGTTCGTTAACTTTTCAATTTATTGTTTGATTTATCATGCAATTACAACATACCTTAATGGTTATTTTAAAAGTAAGTGATTTTTTTAAATGCATTGTTACTGAGAAATTACTGTTAATCTAGCCATATTAAGTTAAACTTGGAAAGTTTTATTTGTTTTAAAAATGAAATTATTTTAAATTTAGTCTGAAGTTTCAATGTATTGGATCGATAGTACAAGTTACAACGTACAGATGTCTGGAATTACTATTAGGCTAAATATTATAATTAGACAGTTGTTGCTACGTGTTGCTAGCCTTTTGTATCTAACTGTTACTGTTAGCATACTAATACTCAGTAGTACTAATAGTATTAAACCATTAAGTTTAATCTGTAACATTAACAATTTAAGACCAATATGTTAATTATTACAACGTCAATAAAAATATTTGTATTTATGAGGAAGTCACAAAATGATTAATATTAATTATTTTAATTTAAGTGTAGGATGGCAAAAAGATCAATTCTTATTAAATAAGTTATTGAACATTCAGTCCACTATCTCTATGATGATTAATTTTGATTGAATACCAGAACTTCAAAAGTAAAGTAGAGTTTTCTATTTAATTAAACCACACCCAGCCAAGGATAAATATAATTACGTATATGTAACAATTAATTTAACTTTTAAGGACAATAAAGGACTAGTTGGTCCATCAAGGTAATCCCATTCATTTTTGGTATTAAAATGTAAACTAATCTTTAAAGTAAAAATGAAATACTTGAAGCCAGCCCTTATCATTCCAATAATTATCAAATCTGCCCTTAAAGTTAAACTTAAATTTACTGCATCTACAACATCTGTAGGCAATACATTTTAAAGGCCAGTCACCCTGTTAGAAGAAGAAAACTTAGCTAAAAATGCCCCAACCTTGCTAAAACTTATGTGTCCCTTGTCCTATCATATTACCATTTAAATAAGAAAATCCCAACCAAACATATAACATTGTCTCACCAGAATCTCCCTGTCAGACCACTCATTACTCAGTTTTCTAAGAATTACCATAGTATACATGAGTTCACTTTTCACAATTCATTTCCTTCTGTATTTAACATAAACATGTATATTTATCTATAATAATAAAGACTACATGATTAGTTATATTCCTTCACTTAGCTCAGTTAAATAAACCTTGGAGCTCCCCCACTTTTAATTTGCCTCTTACACCTCTGTTATATATATTAAAGACCATTTTAGTTCATGACAGTTTTAATGTAAATCATTATTTTTTTGTCATTTCGTGTATGTGGCATTCTGTGCTGTAAAATTCTAATGAATAAATGTTTAAACCATGAAATACGTAACTGAATACATATGAAGATCTTAGATCTAGAGCTCAGTGATTATTGGAGTTTACTAATCAATTAATCATCAGGCTTATTGATTACATTCAACTAATTGATTATTCTCACAGGAGACTTGAATAATTGAAATAATCAAAAAGTGTAACAGTTGAAAACTCTGATTTTGATTAATTGATCATTTTTGTGACACTAATCAACTAATTCACCAATTTTTGGGATATTCAAGAATTTAATAGTAATTTCAAATAATTGATTATTTTATATGACAGTAATTGATGTAGTTGATGCTCATAGGTAATCAAGTTAATTGGTTAGCTCTACTTTTATGTAAAATGCAGCATAATCTATTTTCGACAAAATCGAGCTGCCAATAATAATAATTTCTAATTAGAGTAAGTTATGTGTTTCCAGCAAAACTAAAAATCAACCTCGCAATCACTATAGCTAATTAGATGTACTTCTCTAATGTTTCTACTTATATAGATTAGAATCCATTGTTTCAGAAGTTGAGTACTCTTGTGCTGTTAATGGTATTTTCAGCTGTAAACCCTATAATATATCATAAGGTTTGGCCATCTTTCGGAGATTTAGTTTAGTCCTAAATACAAATTCTAAGATAAAAATGCAAAACAATCTATTATATAAATACAATTATAAGTAACAAATGAAAATAAAAAGTCATTACATTCAGTATATTATCTTGTATAACCAATGCTGTTAATGAAAGCATCAATAAATGACATGTATTGTAAAGTTTGACATAGATAATAAAATCTGCAGAACAAAAAAGATTTTCTCAAACTGGCAAAATTTTATATAAATTGTTTTGAATCAAAGCTTTTCATACATACACACATATATATAATTGAAATATGATTAATACTCACATACATCTGGTTTATCCATTTCTACTTTTGTATATGTGTTTTGTGAGAAAGGGTGGATGCAAGTAGATGTTTAAGGCAGACAAGTAGATTTTTCTAGTATCTTGTTCTTTTGAAATTTTTTCATAAGATCCATGCCCCTATTGTTTAACAAAATTGGAATGGCGAGGTTAGAGAATACATCAGTCTCTTCCCAAAAACAATACACCTATATTCATTTAGTCAAAAGTGAAAACATTAGGCCTATTACTCAATACTTATTTTAATCATTTTTTTATTGCAAAACTTTTATAGTTCAAACCCTCTAAAGATGATTGAAGAGAGTAAATGAAGATTATTTATTGTTAATTATTTGTGAATTCATCACTTTGCCAGTAATAAAATCATCACTGTAGACAGCTGAGGTTTTAGCTAGTATCTGTGAATAGCCATTGGGCTTGATTTGTTACAAATCAAACTTATTTTTGCCTACAACAAATATATGTTTAAGATTTTGATATAACAAGATGTGTCTTTTAATTGATGATGTCAATCTAACTCTGACTATGGCAAGTTGGAGTGCAAGGTGATGTTCATGTGAAGGATAAAAATATTTTTGTCCATTGTACAGTTTGCACGTTACATTGGCATAACCTCTTGAACTTTCAAAATGCATATCTACAGTTTTTTCAGTCTAATATAACATAAAATGACAACTAGGGACATTTTGGTCCATCTAGGCCATCCTATCTACTGAATTATAACAAATACTATTAAAAAAAAACACCCTTTATCATTCAAATATTTATTAGCTTTCCCTTAAACTTTTAAATTAACTGCATCTACCACATCTGAAGGCAACCCATTCCAAAGGCCAACCACCCTGTTAGAATACTAAAGCTGTTTTAGCTGAAAAGGACTTTTACCCTGCCAAAATTTATATTTATTTCCTCTAGTTTTACCATTCTTACCATTGAATACAAATAAAAGGTGATGTTTCAACACTGTCAATTTCCTTAACAATCTTAAACACCTTAATCAAATCCCTGTATACTGTATCTGGTTTTCTACCACAAACTGTTTATAAATCAGTAATGTAGGGTAAAATTAATAGTTGATAACTCTGACATCAAATACATAATATCATGTGGAGTGGCACTCTGTAAATGGTTGTGACATTCACACTTTGAAACCAACCTGCACATAAGATTAGAGACACAGAGATTATTTTGTATTTCACAAGTAACAATCAATGCTCAAGTTTGCTCATAAAATTATTAATTCAGAAGCTACAACTTATGCCTCCTGTGTGAAAAGGTTTCCTTGCAAAAGAAACAATAGTAGACAAGACAATCTGAGTTCAAAATTGTATATATATTTTTTATGTTACATCCACTTAAATGTTGCATTTCAATTAATGGTATTCAATTTAAACACTGGAAAATTTTCTTTGGCTAAGTAAAAGGCTTTCTAGAGCTAGGCTACAGTTGAATGTTTGGCAGTAGTATAGGCAATTGCTTTACCTTTATTCATACTCTTTTTGCAGTCTTGGCACCTTTAATACACTTCTTTAACAATAAAAGCATGCTTTAATTAGTTTTGAATTCAGGTATTGACCAAATTAATATCAAATTATTACATCAGCATCTCACATCTACAGTTTCAACAATGAAATTTTAAGGTAAATATTGTAGATCATATAATTTATTACAATTATATATATAGTTACTTCTCCATGTATTCAGTTATTTATATAAGATTTTTACAGAAAATGGCTTTTTCATGCTTTTTGAAGTCATTTGTTTTGATGCTCTTCCCCTTCCCTTCTGTAAACATATTTTACTTGTTCAGAGCATGAAAAAATTTTCAATAATCTTCCCTCTGACTTAGCCAAAGAAAATTAGAATACCACTGGGTCTTGATTTTTTTCTCTGTTTGTGTTTCTTTCTTTCTTTCCTTGTATATTGGCAAGGTTGGCTCAGACTTAGTCGATGGCAAAACGATGTCTTCATAATGTAGCTGGGTGAGTTGGTGCTACAGGAGAATCAGCAGGTAGAGGTGACACAGTAGCTGCTAGGTCAGCAGGTAGGGGTGACACAGCAGGATCGGTGGACTCCAAATTACTGATTAAAAAATAATTATAATTAATACAACTTGTCTGATTGGGACAGTGAATGGTGTAATTGCAATTTCACAAATTTTTAATCTAGTAAAATTTCATATTGTTAACAAATTTGCTTTGAAATCTTGGGTATTCAGTAATTATTTTAAATTTTTGATCTAAGATTGTTGATATAGAGGCCATGGCCATTAGATAGAGGCAGAGTTCAATTGCATTACCTTGCCCCTGTGAGTACATGTATGATGTTTGAATCTAGTGAGTAGAGGGATTAGCTTTACTTTTTAGAATGGCTCTGAGTTTTTCAAGTTCAAACTTTCAGCTCTGTCATCTCTTGACCAATTTCAGATCTAATTACAGTTTTGGACTCAGGATGTCAAGCCCTTTCAATTGGTGTATTTGACCATGCCCAAGGTCTCGTAGATTAACTTACTCCAATTCTGCCTAAAAGGATTTCAATTTGAGGGTAGACTGGTCGAGATTCTGGTGAGTAATAAAACTGAATTGGATATACGTGTGTCCCAAGCTTGGTATTGCTGGCACAAAAAAATGTACTAATAAAAAGGAGTTAAAAAGGTCTTGTAGATTAATTTACTGTAATCCTAATGTGTTATATACCTTCCATACTCTGTTCCACAAGTCTTACTCCCTTTGTTTCCTGACTGCTATTTCCTTTGCTACACACAGGCAGCTTGTGAGGGTAACAGGTCCTTTTCTCTTGCTTTTTCTTCTGTCTTTTTTTTTTTATGCCCATAGTGATCATTCTGACACTAATAATTTTTTATACCTCATTTGGATGATATGGTGTTGCTCAACATGCATGGCTCCATTTCAGGATGCCTGTAATCACCTATTCTTGCTGTATTACTCATCATCTAGGGATCTTTAGTCCACTACTCTTACCAATTGGGTTCAGCAGTTAATCTGCAACATTTGTTCTTCCCTAGTGGATGACACTTGCAGATTCTATTACATCACTTCTCATCAGATTTGTCCCTTGCCTCACTCTGGCTTCACTCTTTGATGACAATTGGACAAGATCTTACAGACAAGGAGTGGACAGTGCTCAAAATAATTTTGTCATCATATAGCAATTTCATCACCATCTTCTCCCTCCAGTTGCCATTCTTTGGTCTACTTGCCAATTTTAACAGGGTGAGTATCTTATTTATTTCTTCACCCAGTTTTAATAATAGTCTCATCTCCACCTTGGAACCCACCTAGTGGCCGATGTTGCCTCACATGGCAACATTCCTAAATCTGTATAGAGTCAGGGGTAACAGGAAGTATTAAGCCCATACATCCTGATTCCTATGTGCTCACTGTTAAGATGGGGTTTTCTACAAGACCATTACAGTGGTGTATGCAAATATATATATATATATATATATATATATCTTTCTATGTCTATTCCAGACTGTACCTTTCAGGGACTATCATGGGAAATGCCAGCACTGTGGGGAATTCCTGCCCACTTCCCTGGTTCATGTATGCTGCCTTTTTAAAATATGTCTCATGGTAACCCATTGTACTCTCTTCAGTAAAAGACCTCTGCATTGGTTAGATCTAATTTGGTCTGGGCACCTCACCAAAGTCTCCTCCACATGAATCCTCCATCCAATCTTTGAGTGGAGCATGGTAGACCCTTTCCATTCCCAGTACCTAGTCATTAGGGCAGTCGACTTGGAAAGTTCCTCATCAGTTGTACAATCCCTCCAGAGAGAGACCCCGAGTGGGCAGCACATTGCAGAGGGACATATGGCAGGGGTGTCCATGTCAATGTAGTGCAGGTCATCCTCCTATCATATTGTATGCTAATGTCACAGTGGTTTTGACCAGCTAGATGGGGCAAAATGTTCTCCTTGTGAGGCAGGAAGAGATCTTAGTCCCCAATATGTATGTGTGGTGAGTAAATTGTACAACAGAACACATACCAAACCATACCGTCTGATTATTGCCCTGGCCACACTACGTCTCATGTCTATCTGATTTGTTGTGTGCAGAAGCTCAGTTGGTCGTGAGTTTTCCCACCAATCCTTGCAATGCATTGGATCATTTTTACCTTACTCCTTTCATTCTTGTATGCAGGCAAAGAGTATACCCTGCTTGAGAAGGATCTAATTCTAAGTTTCTACATCAAAGTGCACATCTGTAATTATTGACACATATTTTTTTCCTATATGTGTGTATTTAGCTACTTGCTAATCCTGCAACTTATACTATTAGCAGATTCAACTAATTTACAGCCAGTTTTGCTATCAGTATCAATGTAAACTGTAATAACAAAAAGGTTGCCTCTTGCCAAGTTACTTGGTTGAAGAAAACTCTATTCAGAATCATTCATCGCTTTCCATCTCTGAGCACATTTTAATTCCTCTTTGTAAGCCTTTCACCTATGTTTATATTACAGTGCTTGCACTAATAGTGTTTTTCCAAGTTCAGTGTTAGTCTTTGCAATAAGTCGTATATTGAGTATTTTTTCAAAAGTTTTTGAATTTTGTTGACAGCTTTATATACATGTTCCTTCTATTTTATTGCAACCAATTACAAAGCCAAGTCAGTTACATATTAAAGTGAGAAATTCAAATTAACATATAAAATCAAGAATTATGAAGTTACGTATACAAAGAACCACAGGCCGTTTTGGCCAGTTTTTACAGTATTTAAATCCCATTAAAAAAAAGAAGACAAAGATATATTTTTGTTACCAAATGTAGATAACAAACCATACAACTTTTTTTCTTTTGTAGTATTAAATGTTCAAATATGTATGTTTCTTCAATATATTTTTTGAGTAATTTTTTTATTCACTAAAGTCTTGTATAAAAATTATACAAAAAAGAATTTTCATGCATTATTTTAATGTATATATATATATATATTTGTTTTTTTAAGAGTTTCATTGTACTTGCCCATTTAGTGAATTGATTCTACTGCAAAATTGATTTTTCTCTTATTAATCTATTCAGGCTTAAGTATGTACGTGTTACTTTAGAAAACACTTGAGAGGAGGAAAAAAAACATGTTAATTAAACTTGAAGTTTTATAAATGCACATTATTCAGTGACAAGACTATTACCTGTTGTGGTGATTTAAATTAGAATAAAAAACAGTTAACTATAATTAGCTGTGTTATTTCACTACCTGGGTGTGGCTTGCTTGCTTTGCACAAGTCACCTATTTCGAGAGTATGGCTGTTTTTTTTTTTAAGATACACGAATCTTATTGTACAAGTTACAAATGGCAGGTGGCAAAGATAGAAGCGTAAGTGTTAAAATAAATAAAACTTGTTTTGTTATTCCAACATTCTGAAGTTTTTTAAGCATGTATGAATTGTTATGCATTATTGTATTGTGAAAGTATACTGAAAACACCAAACAGGTGTTAATGGCGTGACGTAATGAGTCTTATGTTAATGATTTTATATGTACTGACCTTAGGCTATACTCGTTGGTCTTCATCTCGATAACTAGCAAGAAAATTAGTGGTTAGATACAAGTATTAGATTTTTTCTTTTATCTTGTAATATAATATTGCTATGTAAAAAGATTTTTTACGGTGTAGAAGAAGCCTATACTGTTGGACTTGTGTGCATTAACTACTACAAAGACTGCTAAGTTTCACGTCAGTGTGCGTAGCACATAGAATAACTAATTCAGTATTTTGCCAACATTTAGTACACTCAGATTCAGTGGTAGACCTAAACTTTTTGGAATGAATTATAGCATTATATATCATTTTTGTTAGTCATAATTCTAAACTTTGTTGCTTGCTGTTATTTATTGCCATGTTATCTGTTCATAACTTCATGTTATTTCATAAACTTTTTCAAGTTTTGAAATTTCATTTCAGTGTTACAGTTTTATGACTGTCTTTTTAGTTTTTTTTATTTACATTTATGCATTTTTCTTTTTTGCATCTTGTTTTCACAGTAAATCTTAGTGTGTTTTTTTTTTTTTTTTACAAATTTCATCATATCATTTTTGGACTTACAAACTACCAGCTACAATAAAATAAAAATAGTTTAATGTAATAAATAATACATTGTATATTTTTCACATGAATATCAAGGGCATATCAGGGCCAGTGCCAATTTAGATTGTGTTTCCTCCCCAATTTCAGGTTCCAAATTAATATAAAAATTTATGAAAAATACAAGTCAAACACAAAAATTTAATGCAATTACAGCTAAACATAATAATGATAAGTAGCTGAGACATAAAGGTTTCTAATGCCTTAATAATGTTACCAATAATAATATCTAGGAAAACTACATTTGTGTAAATGTTTTATTATGATTTATTAATTAATGTACAGTGATATGTAATATTACTGAATATGAGTTAATTGATCTGTTACCTTTTCCAAAATATGACACCCCTAAATAAGTGGATACTTCTCTTAAATGTACACACTGCTGCTGTAACTGGTGGTCATGCTCAGAAATTAATTCCAAGCTAAAACATGACTTTGGTAGATTGTTTTTGTAGTTATTTATGGTTTGCACAGTGGTAACAGTTGATGTAATTTTTATTTTTCATTGGTTGCCTCTTTTTTACAGTTTCTCTCATTCTGTTAATTATTACAATGCAAACTGTGTTTTTGATGAAACATCAATAAACATTATACTGGACCAGTATAATTTGTATGAAACAAGTGGATTTTTTCCATCTGCTAGTCCTGGTGATTAGTGAATGGAAAAGCTAATTTTATGCCCTGCTTCTCTCCTATATCTACTTCATAATAAAAATGAACTTCTGTTTAATACACTTGGAAATAATTAGTAAATTAATCCAAAATTTTGAAATTTCACCTACTCACTAAAACTAATCAAAGCAGGAAAAATGTTAGTTTAATCAAAACTTTAATTCATAAAATTTTGACCATTCATCTAATGAATTTTAAAAATATTATTTTTGTTAAAACCAAAATATAGCTAAAAATGCAGTATCTGTAATTCATATATGATAAGCAGAAGAGTGTATAAAAAATGTATATTAGCACCATTAGATGGAGCTTTTTTTTATTGCAGGTTATGAGTACACATGCACATTTACTGTTTATTAAGTGTAAGTTTGAAACATTTTTTTCTTGATTACCAGCAGTTGATGAGTAATCAAGGTAGTTTTTTTTACATCAGTAATATAATAGTTAGGGTGCTCGACTCGCAATCTGCAAGTTGCGGGTTCAAATCCCCATCACACCAAACATGCTTGCCCTTTCAGCCGTGGAAGCATTCTAATGTGACGGTCAATCCCACTATTCGTCAGTAAAAGAGAGTAGCCCAAGAGTTGACTGTGGGTGGTGATGACTAGCTGCCTTCCCTCTAGTCTTACACTGCTAAATTAGGGACGGCTAGTGCGGATAGCCCTTGTGTAGCTTTGCATGAAATCCATAACAAACAATATAATAGTTATTAGGTATTTGTTGCAGAATGAAGTTATCAAATTTTAATGTAACAAGGTATACATTTGACATTACATAATTCACATTCATAAATTGGTACTTCACAATTATAATAAGTCCCCCAGTGGGACAGTGGTAAGTCTACGAATTTATAATGCTAAAATTAGGGGTTTGATTCTCCTTGGTGGACACAGAGGATAACTTGATTTGACTTTGCTATAAAACACACACACACACACACACACAATTACAATTAATAAATTATAATAGCGGATTTGTGAATGTGGTCTTTACTCAGATAAACCTCAAAATCATTTATACATCAGCGAAAAAGAATTGTAAATTGAAAAAATGTGTATTTTCATATCTGAATTCAATGAAGAAAGTAATCAGGGCCATAAGTTAAATTATCAGGGAAAATTTGAAGCATTGTCTTTATTAAATTTTTTATTACATTTAA
This sequence comes from Limulus polyphemus, assembly GCF_000517525.1. Taxonomy (NCBI): domain Eukaryota; kingdom Metazoa; phylum Arthropoda; class Merostomata; order Xiphosura; family Limulidae; genus Limulus; species Limulus polyphemus. Next base: position 723,592 of record NW_013665667.1, on the reverse strand, counting down.
ATACAAAAATGAGAATTTTTTCTATTTCCAATAATTTTTTCACTTATAATAAATATATATGACCTGGAAAGAGTGCAAAAATAAGCTTCTAACATAATATCTTGACTTGGTGTCTTTGGACCCTCGAAGAACTAGAAGCCACTTGATTATGATATTTATATTCATTTAAACAATTGTTAGATATGTATATATTGACCTGAGAAGTTTCTGTTATCTCAGTCTTTATGTTTAGCTAATTGCCATAAGTAATTCCCACAACTCTCTTAGCTAATTTCACATAAACTAAACATTAAGCTAAAGACGTTAAAATTTTCTTAAGAATCAAATTATTATTATTTTTATGTACAACAGTGTTTTAATAGGCAAGGAATAAACACTTTCCAAACTGCCACACCCAAAATGCATGATTTTACAGCTTTCTAGATTTAACTCTTTTTGTTTTTTCAACATCTGATCATACCAGTGAGGTTGTAAGTTATAAATTTGTAAATTGTAAACTATAGTCTGAATATGCAATTCAGTGATTAGATGTATGCTTGAATAACAGTTGTGTTGATGTGATCAAAGTGGAAAGTGGAATTGTTAATGTCTTTAAGTGAACTTTGATTACTACTTTTTTCTTGAGGTTGGTCCAGTAGTATGTTTTACTGATGTTTCTCCTACAATGCTTCATAAACTTCAATTTATTACTTTAAATGGAGAGTTTCTTGACCTGAATAAAGTCATATTTGTTTATCGAAAGTATGCAGAATGGTGAATCAAAAAGTAATGAAAATTGTATCTTAAAATGATGCACACACATAAAGTCTAAATACCAAAGTGCTGTACAAAGTAATAATTAAATTTCAAATCTTTTAGTACAGTCACATAGACAACTAGTTACCTGAATAATTAATCTTTTATTATGGTACCTTATTTTGAATTAGGAATACATGGAATTCTTAAATGATGTATTATAAAATTTTATTTTCTGCATATTTGTACAGTGGTTGTGTGTGGTCTGTAGTTAACATGTTAGGTTGCATATCAGAAATACTCAAGTTTTAGACATGATATTTTCCGAACGTGCTCCACCTTTCAGTTATGGGAGCATTATAACTGTGGTAGTCAGTTCTGCTATGAAGTTAAGAGTAACAGTTTAGATTGCAGGTGTTGCATACTGGATTCCTTTTCTCTAATCAACAGTTATAAATTAGTGGTGACAGTAATTGAATATTAAAATCTGTGACCTGATCATTTAGCCCATATGTTACATAATTTACCATTTAGGCTGAAAATGTCCAATCCCACCATAATATTGATGATGTATTTTTATTACATTTATTTTATGTGTTTCTGTAAATATCTTGTTTGAAGACTGTATTATTAAACTTCTTTACAAATATACATAAAATAAGAAACAAGATTGAACAACAAAAGCTTGTTTTCATGTACCTTATAAGTTATGTTTTTCATTTCATTGAATAATCTTGAAAGAAATGGAGTTTGAATAGCCTTGTATACTGTAAAAGTAAAATTTTAAAGTAGTTTATAAGAAATATACCATATTAAAGTTATGCTTTATATGTTGCTAATTTGATATTTAATTTTTTTCAGGCTTGTTTAGTTGCATTTTTTGTTCTTGGCATTCATGGGCTCATGCTACTCCTGTAAAGCTAGCAGTGTAAACCATAGTTACCAGTACACTACCGTGTCCATGGAACCAGCAAAATATGAGGACTCCTTGAAGCCTGTGAGACCTATTCCTTATGTTAGGAGTACATCAGAATCTTCATTTGGTTCATTATTTAAAAAGGGCAATTCTAGCTCTAGTAGACTCCCACAACCTTGGAAAAGAAATGAAATTGCCAGTTTCCAAAAAGATTCATTGCTGAACAATCCAAAGAATTTGCCTTGTCGTTCTAAACAATATTCTTTCTTTGAAAATTCTTCTGGAGCTCTTGGAAACAATAGATTTTCACTGTCATCAGGCACTTCAGCTTCTAATAAGTCTAGCATACCTCAATCTGAGCAAGATTGCTCAGGTAATTTAGTATCATATCCTGATAGTAATTTACTTCAGAAACATTCCATTAATCCTGTCAACAATTTGAGCAATTTTGACACTGTTGAGGTATCCAGAAAGAAAGATGCATGTGATCCTGTTATTAATACATCAGGCAGTGCAGTTTATTATAAACAAGACCGTATGGTTTCTAACAGTAAGTATAAACAGCAAACTCAAAGAACAATGCTACATTCTCTGGAAAGCCATGGAAAATATTCATTAGGTGTTTCACCCACTAAACAGGCAGAAAGACAACTTAATTTAAGAGCTGTTAGCAGAAGTTGCCCCAATTATGTTGGTCAGTCAGTTGCCAAAGAAAATGAAAAGGGTCAATGTAACAGAATAAGAGTCCATTCCTTTCAAAAACCAACAAAGCTGACAGCTCATATTACCGGTTTACCTCAACCTCAGGTGCCTCAATTTCTTGGGCATCGACCACAAATGGATTTGTATGGGGACCAAATACGTACTAAATCTCATGAATCATCAAGTGGTGATATAGTCAAAACTACTTGTACTACATGCACAACATTACAAAATAAAAACAACAACAAAATTCAGTTGTCTTCATCAAAGTCCTCCAAAATATCCAAGCAACCCTCAGAGTCAAATGAGGAAGCAGATAGCAGTTATAGTAGTGTTATTAACAATTTATTGGATAAAGATTCAGGGATTGGTAATAGTTTTGCAGAGAGTGAAAACAAAGGTGATGATTCAGACACACTGAAAGATGTTGAACATTTTGACTCTTTTGAAAGTTCTCCTGTGTCACAAGATAACAGTAGTATTGCTTTTAATTCTGCAGAAACGTCAAAAATACCAGAGCATCCCAAAACAGCAGTACAGAAGAGGTTGGAATTTGTGAAAGAAAGATCACTGTACCATATGAAAAGTCCATCAGTAAAACAACAGTTTCACTTACAGAATAACTTTGATACCAGTTTATTAACAGATTCTCCTGGAAAACAAACAAAGTCAAGCAGTGATGCTGTTTACCCTCATTCATATGGATCCTATAGAGGGTTGTTGGCATACCGTAAAATTCCTCCTTTAAAACATTTTCAAGATGTTCCAGCATGGAAAAAAATGTGTGACTCTAGTTTCAACCAGAGAAGATCCTATGAACATTATTCAACTACAACTCCTAAGGCAGTGAAACAAGTTTTGAATCAAGAACTTACTAGTAGTGCAGAAAATCAAATCAAAAATAAAAGTCAAAATGTCAAGGAAAAAGAAGTTATTTTTAAATCATCACCAAGAGGTAGTAAATATAAAGACAGTAACTCAAGATGCTATCTTAAAGGATCTAAGAATAACACTGGTCAGATCTCTGATGATATTCCTGATAGCAAGAGCCAGTTATTAGTTAACTCAAGGTTAGAGACAGAGAACAAGGATTTTATCTCTAATGATGAAATATCTGATCAACTCAAACCAACACTTTGTGAGGAAGAAAGAACTAATGAGAATACTTGTGGCTCCACACTTCAGCAGTCAGTATCAGAACTACAACAACTCCAAACAGCTAGTACTTTTAATCAAATTAGTGATAAACATTCAGCTTTGTGTAGAGGCAGCTTGAAGTCATATTCAGACATAGGATCATCTTGCTCTAGCCTTGCTTCTGATGATCTTATGCTAGACTTTGAGAAATCCATGGATAACATCTTTGGAGAAGCAACTAAAGATGAGTAAGTATTTTCATTTATTAATAAACTAAAAGAAAATTATTTCAGAAACATTTACACACCTCTCTGCTCAACAAAGAGCTATTATCTTGCACTACTGCTGTGAAGAGTTTTGTTCTTGTCACAACACTTGAACCAAGCTCCCACCCTAAATGTATTAACTTATGTTGCACCAGCCAATGATGTAGTCATCATTAGACTATATCCTTCCACCAGAAGGAGGGTAGAACATTCTTCGTGTGTAGTAATACTCATGAAAATAACATTTGAACAAAGACTCATTCTTGCCTCGGCACTGCTTTGGCCAGTTGTGCAACCTTATGTAACACTTTAACACTATACAAAAGGTTCTTTTGACAGTATCTTTGCTCTGTTATTATTCCCTGCAAGAAATGAATGCAGTCTCCCACTGAGTAATGCCCCACTAAGCTATGTTCTGTCTTTGTTGGTGATCACGCTCCGTGGGTTTTCCTTTTCTGATGATATGTTTTCGGAAAGGAGCTCATCTTTGTAATCTATTTATTTGCACAAGCCCCTTCACCATCTTATCAGTATGGGATTCTAGCTCTTTGTGGTGCAGATAGGTGAGAAAATATTTCTGAAGTTAACATTTTTTTGTTACCTTTCAGATAGTTACTCACCTCTTTGCACAACCTCCCACCCTTCCCTCGTAGTTCTGGTGTATTTTGCCTAATCAAGAATGATTTATTGTTCAAATGCTAGTGCTTATGGGGATTACTACAAATGGAGGAAGTGTCTCCATCTTATTGGGGGAGGGCTATGCTTACATTATAGGATGGTGTTGTATGCAATTGTACACGTAGAGGTGGTAATTTTGTTCATGTCTTGTGGTGTGTACAAAAATCTTCATGGTAGTGGTGTGATTTAATAACTCTTTGATGTGCAGAGAGGCGAGTAGCTATCTGAAATGCATTTTCAGATTAGGAAAATGTTCACTTGAGATTTATAAAATTTTGCTTTGACTGTAGAAGTAATAGAGACAATAAAGCTGAAATTACAAGTGTATTTCAGTGGGACACATTTTTTAAATCCAGATATATAAGAAAAACGTAATTAGATAAACATAGTTTTTATAACCTAATCAGCTGCAGTTACTTGGTTAAGTTGCGGCCTCTACTAAAGAGTGAGGAAGTTTTCTTATAGGAAGACTTTTTTTGTCATTGGCTACAACTAAGACTTTAAAATAGTTTGATAAGAGTGAAAGAACATGCAAATCTGAGGACTATGAATAGATTGAACACATGGAAGCACATCTTAATAAGTGTGGCATGATCATCCATTCAAATTATTTTAAGATTTTATCTAAGGTCAGTAATGACAAATTCTTTCTTATAGAGAGAGCTTACTTACTTCATTTATAAGCAGAAGCTGCAACTTAACAAAGTCAATTAAGCATATGACTTGCTGCTTATGTTACAAAAGTAAATCCAGACAATAAAGTGCATAAATACACCAGCTTGAATAGTAAAGTTAAAGAAATTATAGGTATTGATAATTGGAGTCATTCAGCGAAAGTAAATAAATACTGTAGAACACTTACATAAATTACAATGGCATGATTAGAAGTTTCAGCAAAGTTCTAAAGTAAGTTGTTTTCCAGATTCAGTTTTTGTTGAAAGTATTTGGTTAAACCAACATGAGGTTCTAACTTGTTTCCAGGGAATCTCTGCAACATGCTATAATTGATGAAATTGAAGAAGAAAAGCATGATAAGTTCTCACCTTTAACTAGACCTTGTATAAAGAGACACAGTTTTACAGATTTTGAATCGAGAAGTGTACCAAGGTAAGAACTGTGACAGCTTTATTAAAGCTTCATTCACTTATAGAATAAACTTTTATGTTCTTTCATAATTTTGGTTTTAAAAATTGCACAAATTAAGAATTTAGGTATTTCATTTACTTATTTTGTGTCAGAAATGCTTATTTTCTTTAAAAGAGAAATTTAAGTTACCTTTGTTAACTAATTAAACTGCATAAATGATGTTTGTTAACGATGTCCTTCACCAAAAACTAGAATTGAAATATCCTGTTCAAGTGTTATTAACTAATAAATAATCCCAGTTTGAGCTAAATTTAAGAAAGCGTGAAATTTACAATAATTTTTATTGTTATTTATTCATTCACTTCAAATACTAAACAAATTAGTGAAATGAAGTAAAATGAGAGTAGCTGTATATTCTTGAAAAACAAAACCTTTGAAATCAGTGAAAATTAATTTCTAAATGTTTTTGAGGTTTAAAAATAAAGTTGAATTATTAGTTTAACCTTTTCTGGACTGGGGGGGTGTCACTGATGGATATCCCTTGATCTTTTCCTTTTCGTAGTGGAAAAACTTTATTATTAAAATGCTTGAAACTTGGACAAACTTACTAAAGATATTTAGTTTTGGTCAGAAAAGTTCATATTATTTTGATTAGATTTTCTGTCATTTTTATGTTGTTATATTTCCAATATTTTGGTGTGAGACACTATTTTGAAAATCATTAAATTACTTCATTTTGTTTTAGAATTTAATTTTTTTTTCTTAATCAAAAAGTTCAATTTCATACATTCAATCAGTTTCAACTTAATTGATATTCCTTAATTTTCATTTTGATATTTTGTTTTGCTAATTGCAGTAGCCATTACTTCCAGTTATAGATAACTAAAAACATGGCCAAATTTGACAAAATGTTATTAGTGACCTGTTCCAATAATGTAAGGTCAGGTTAGGTAACAGTATTTTTGGTAACAATATTCTTAGTCAAAATGAATTATATGTAATAAATATATGTCTATTTCATTAAATTATAAGCTATTTTATTTATGTGCATTGTTTGAATATAATAAACTAAGCAATAATATTCAATAAGTATTTGAGTTACTGTAATTACTGTTTAGAACTATTATTTTTTACTTAAGTATGTTGGACAGTTAAAACACAATAAGTTTATGTTAATATTTAAGTGCTGTAGAAATAAAAGTTAGAAATTAAGACCAAGTCATTTTTCGATACTTTGCCCATGCCCAGGCCCTGCAAGCTCCAAAAGTTAGTGCAACAACCAGCCTTTGCAATCGCTTAATTGAATAAGAAACGAGTGATGTCACCCATGGTAAACAAGGCCAGTCACAGTCGGCTTCCTCTCTTTGCATTAAAAACTGTCGGTTTATGTATGTGAAAACCATTTCTTTTTTCTGGACAAATTTCAGACTTTGAAAATAAACTACAATTTGATATGGAATTTGCGAGAGAAAAAACTGCCACTAAAGAAAGATGCAGTGCCCAGTGTGTATCTGAAGTTCAAGGGAGATCCAGCAAGCAGCAGACAGGCTCATGCCAGTGGCACATCACACTCTTGTTCAAAGACCAATAACAGCAATTATAATCATGTCAAATCAGCTGTTCCAAAGTAATGCAGGCAGAGTAAGCTCAAGTTTTAGCCAATGTTTTAAGTGCAATATAGACTTGTCAGCAACCATTTAAATTTTATAAATACACCAGTAGATCTGCTAAAACAAAAAAAAAATTTTATTAAATTTCACTATCAGCTATTATTTACCCAAAAAATGAGCATGGACAAACAAGTGACTGTTCTTTTTATTTATTTGTCATGTTTATAGCACTTTTTTATGAAATTTCATAGGAGATATCAAGATGCAACATAGAAGATGCTAGATCTACAATATCGATTATCAAATATTATCCCAGCTATGTTTGCTTTTCCAGTTCTAATGTATATTTATTCATATACATACAAATCGGAGTATGTGCAGAATACATTATCGGAAGTCCATCAGCTGATATTAGATTTACATCTAGATATAGATCCATCACTTGAAAACATGAATATTGACTATAATTTACTCATAGATTTACTATATTATCACCCATGTGACCACACTGACAGTTGTAATTTTGTCCCATTTTCCTGACATTAGCAGTTTAAAACAGTCTTTTATGACATTGTAACATATAACTATTGAAACAATTCCATACCAAGAAAGATCAGACAACTGCCAGTCTTCGTGCACGTCAGTCAACATTAGACATATTATCATCTGCAAGCTCTGGTTTAAACATATACGGTGTGATTGACACATTACACCTATCTTCCTCTTCACCTGCTGTCACCATTTTTGTTTAGCTTGTGTGACGTAGATTTGCCCGCCCAGTTTGCCATGTGGCACTTCCACTAGTTTTGCTTAAAGCTAGCCAACCGTGACTAAATATGGCTTGGAGCCACATAAGCTTGAGTATTTCATATTATTTTTAATATACACATTCAAGCACAAAAAATACCCTATTGTTTGTGGTCTTTAAGTTTTGAAATTTGATGTGCACCCAATATCCTAATATTAAAAGAAATATATAGTCGAGCATCTCAAACTTAATTCTTTGGTCATTAGTTTAGAAATGCTTATATGCAACACACGTTTAACGGGTATTTATTGTAAATATTTGTTTTGTGCATTTTAGTAATGATGCACATAACTGTGTAACTTAATTCTAAGTATACATGCAATCTTTTTTATCTTATTTTAATTCTTTGATAAAAACCTGTTTATTTTCAAAGATCTGTTAAATATGGTGTTTGTTTTTGGAATTAGAATGCGTCTTGAACGTAAAGGATTGCATGCTAGAGCTGATGGGCTATCTAGAAGACCATCATCCCTAGAACACTTCAAAGAATGGAGACATAGATCAGTAAGCCTTCCTTTACGGCCCCCTCGCCAGCTTACTATCACAGAAGGAGAAGATGGTAGCATGAGACTGGATGCATCTTCCTACAGAGTGTTGTGTCAGGATTTAAATAGCATGAAGACAATGTTGCTACGGTTAAAGCGAGTACTTCAGGAGGTGAGAATTTGACTTGTACATTCTATCTAAACAAATTGATCAGTAAGGATATTAAAAATTAAGTTATATTCTAATATGATCATAAAGTCCAATATATAAGAAGCTTTGAAAGAAATAAAATTAACAATTTAAAATATTTTTCTAATATACAAGTTATTTACATTATTTTAATTTGTTTATATTTTTCACTTTAAGCTTGACATTTAGCTGGTATTTGTGTTTAATTCCTAAAATACATCTTGTACGGCAATGAACTTAAAAAGTTTGAGTTTAATCCCAGTTCTTCAGTTTGTTACTAAAATGTAATCGGTATTATATTTTTAAAACTTAGATTTTACACCTGCAAATAGTTAAAAATGTGTTCTTTTAATTTATATTTACTGTATCATTAATCTGCTGGTAATTTATAAGATACCACTAAATAAGATTTTAAAAAAATTATGATAATTTCAATACTTGGAAATTTTTATGTGTATCATTCTGTTGCATGACTCAAGATGTTTTATGTGAATAAAGAGAAGTTATAAAGATATCTGTTAAGGCAGTTAATTAACAGTTTCATATTTTGTATTGCCAAGTTACCAACTGAATAAAAAATATGGAAACTTGCAGCTATGGACATAAAATATTATAGAAGACGCTTTGTATATTTGTGTTATATCAGCATCAGTTTTTGAGTTCAGAGGTATATTTTGAGTTTTTTTATTGTTGTATTGTTTGTCTTTTTGCCATATTTATATAGATGGGAAATTCTCAAGATTAGGTAATTGTTTATTATGTAACTTTTTCTGGAAAGAAAATATATGTATCTTATTTTTTCATAGTCTGAAACTCTCAACCCCTTTGAGACCTACAGCCAGTTAGTAAGTGGATAATTGATATTGAACTTTTTGATTCAGTTTGTGATATTGTATAATGCAAATGAAAAATTAATGTCTTTAAAAATTAAAAACTTAACTCCTATAGTATAAGTTGTTTCACACTTTTTTTTTGCATAAGTGAACTTCACTATGAAATATCTCTGTAATAAAATATACAATTTTTTAATTCATCTCAAGCTCTTTTTAAATATTACAGATGTTTTGTGTGGTATTTTTATAACCTTTTATTTGTATGTAATTCGTATAACTATTATCAGACACTGGTGCTTCTAAAAAGTGTTATCCATGAAAATAGTATTTGTGAACTGGAGTTGTTTTAGTTATGTTTGTGGTTTTGACCATGTGCTTGTCTGTCATTAGGAAATAACCTATATGTTTATGATAATATATAGTCATAACAAATAAATTCTTAATCGTTTCACACAAAATATATAAAAGAAAATATTGTTATAAAAAAAACTTGCAGATAAATGTAGAGGTTGAGTACATTTCGCTACATCCAATCATGCTCTATTTTACGTTTGCTTATCTTTGCAATATTTCTATAGCATAGTTCCCAAAAGTCTCCTCGTAAGGTTGTTTTGTCCAAAGTGCACCAGTGTTACCTGCATGCTTTCAATAATTTACCTAGTATACAAGGATGATGGTTCCCATTGCCCTTTTCAACAGTGCGATCATACAGAAGTTCAAAGCTGCTGTATTCACTGAATTTGCCAATGTTTTTTTTTTCTTATGGAATATCATGACAACTCATTTCACTCCCCAGCTGATTTAGATATGCAGTCATTTACCAGATGTTTTGTGGATGCAACTTTTGTACACAAGACTTAATGTCATTTTTTCAGATGGTGATTTTTCTTGATTATATTGCTTATTGTTGCCTAGGGCACTTAGATGGGTTTTGTCACTGATCTTTTTGTTTGTGGAGTTTTTTTCACCTAGTGGTAGACTCCACACTTTGCTTATAACAACTGGGGTACCATTTGTTATATTTCTTATTTTGGATGGTCATAGTGCCCTAAGTTGATCTATATTCCTTTGTTTTCCAGTGGCATTAAGTGCAAGGGATATCTTCATCTTTAATATTTCTACAGTGTAGTTTCCATTACAGAAGTCTCTTTGTAAGGCTTTCGTGTCCTAAATACACCACTGTTTCCTGCATGCTTTCCATGATTTACCTACTATACAAGGATGATTGTTCCCATTGCCCTTTTGAACAGTCTGATCACACAAATATCCATAGCTGCTCTATTTGCTGAATTAGCCAGGATTTTTTCAAAAGGAATATCATGACTACCAATTTTACTCTCGAACTGATTGAGGTATGCAACCGTTTAACAGATATTTTGTGGAAGCAACTTGTGTTGACTTTTCAGATGGTGATTTCTCTTGATTATGTTCCTTATTGTTGCCTTGAACAATTAGATGGGTTTTGCCACTGATCTTTTTATTTGTAGGGATTCACCTGTTAGAAGAATCTGCACTTTGCTCATCACAACTAGGGATACTGTTTGCAGTTCTCATTTTGGATAGTCATTGTTCCCCAAGTTGATTCATATTTCTTTGTTTTCCAGTGCCATTAAGTGCAAGAGATATCTCCATCTTAGAAATTCTAAATCCCCAATAGGAACACTTATTTATGATCTGAGTATATGAATATCTGTTGGGAAGGACTGTTACATGCCCTTCCCAAAAGTATTCAGTTTTCAGTGGCATAACATACTGAACCCTCTGTGTATTATATGACTAATTTAGGCCTTTGGCCCACATCAGGTAACTGTTACGTAATGTAGGCTTAAGGCTGAAACTTGTGATGGTATTATTATTAATAAATTAATTTTTAGGGTAATAGTTTTTTTCTGTATATATATTTTGTGGGAGCTGTCTATAATACCCTCAGAGAAAGTCTGCTTTGTTTGAATGTTAAATTCTCAATCATTTGGTAGGAATTAGTCATTAAACTGGTTCTGTCGTTATGTCTGGTTGTGTCAGCAGAGACCCAAAGCAATTATGATTCTTGTGAGTAATAAATGTAAAGAGTTTATTTTGTATAAACCTTTGCTTTGAAGTACTGTTGTATGAAAAGATAGCAACTATTGTTTTTGATGGCATACTGTAAGATGAATGTAAGAAAATGACATCAAATTCATTATGATATGTTAGCTTAAGATAGCACACATATTAAATACTCTCTTTACATGTTTAGTACAACAATTTTTTAAAATTTATTTCATACATCTCATGATTTGTTCAAAAAAGAAAAAAAAAGCTGATTAAACTATTTATGAAACTTTGACTTCAAGCATTGCTGAATAAAAGTATTTGCCACTAGTTAAGCTACTACTATTTTGCTGTCTTTTGTTAGTTTGTAGTTTCATTAATAACAAAATAGAACTGACCCTGACGTTTCTTTGAAATTCTTAAATGTGAAATGTGCTTTAATAACACACCTTAGTATGTATACAGTTGTTATGGTGGTAGTTTTACAAAAGAATGGTATCAGGTTTCCATATTTAAAAATTTTTAAATCGCTGGTTGTATAAGTTTTAATAGCTATGTAGACATGTGTATGATGTTAACCGTAGTATGTAATACTCTTTTTTGACAGGCTGTGTTTTACCCTAACTCATCTACCAGTGATTCATCAATAGTTTATGCTGCTCCTGCAGATGGTGGAAAGATGAAGAATGAAGCTTCTGATCTTCCTATTTTAATGCAGGTAAATATGAAATGAATTATTTTGAATTTTTATAAAAACTATAAATATGTTAACAATTAAATTGTTTCATCATATGTACATTAACTTCCATAAAATACAGTAATCATGATATGGTTTAACCCTCTCTTAATGGCTCTTGTCGCATAATTACAAAACCAGAAAACTGTGATAGTAATAGGATATTGTCTGCTTTTTGCACGTTGTTATTCTGTGTTCTTTGGTGCATTATTTAATTAAATA
>NW_013665667.1:696818-710187 GCF_000517525.1 Limulus polyphemus | reverse complement strand
AACGTTTTATAACGTTTTTAAAACATGAGTAAGTAGTACAAAATAAGGTTTCAGCATTATTTTCTATGATTTACATGTATATTTAAAACGTGATTGTGAAGGAGAAACAAATAATAGCGTAACTGTAACCCTAGTTTTGGCCCACCCACCCTGTATATTATTCAAGAAAATTATTAATTAAGATTATAGGTAATTTTAAAAGCAATAAAATATAGTTGCTGAAGGAAATGCTTGAAAACTTATTAAGATAGGGTCAGTAAAGAATTACATGATTAAAACTATTATCAATCTTTATATGGGGTAATATTGCACAAACTACTGATCAGCAAATCATGTTTTGCAGGATTAGACATCGTACAGTATAAGATTTTCTGTCTTGTAAAAGACTGACAGATAGAATTTCACTTGAGACCTGATGAGCTGTGGTACTGAGCAAAAGGCTCTGTTGGCAATGGTGCACAACACACAGTGTCCAGTTAAAATTTTATTATACGTTCTATATAACAAAGGTGTGATTAAAATTATATTCAGTTTCTTATTGTAGTAATTTGTTTACTTTCTATGATATAGGCTAGTCTTGCTGACTTGCCACAACCAGTGTGATAAAAGTACCGGTATACCAGGTACAATAAGTAAAGGTATGTTTTGCAACTTTCAGGTTTTTTTGTGTTATCGATTTAATTACATTTTTATATAAAAAAAATATTTTCATCATGGATAGTTTTTCTCTTTTGCAAGCTTGAAATATTGATTTTAACCAAGACATTCATGTATAAGTATCGTTTTCTTGTTTTTTAATTTTTGTTTCTATATTTTTGGACCATTGTTAATCATCTAAGTTTAGGCCTGGATTTATATGGATTTATTTAATGTTTCAAGTATTATTACAGTGAATGTTGGCATATCTATTATGAAGTTATTTAAATGTATTGGACTAGAAATGCTTTATTTTCGTGGAACTTAATTTTATCATGAATGTATGCTACCTAGAGTATATATTCCAGGAAGGACAAATAATCTAAATCCAGGAAAGATTTAGGGAGCTAGTATACAAAGTTTTGTATTTTAGCTTTAATCTTGTTCTGTGTAACTTTAATACTAGCATGGAAAAATTTCTCTAATTTCAACTGTTTATAAATACTTATTACAAAAGACTCAATCTCAAAAATAAGGTTTTGCAGTTTTAGATACCAAGTAGTTTAAATGTAGATAATTTTTTTAGTTTTCGTAAGCTGAGTTCCATATGTTTAACGTTCATGATAAATGCAAAATATTATGTACTGTGCTAGTTTCAAGGGGGTCTGTATATCTTAACTGTAACGTTTCATTCATAAGTTTCAAATTGTTAATAAGAAACATGTTAATTGTTACTAGTCTTGAAAATTGAAACTACGTTGTTTGTCAAAATACTGAAATTTTTTTTTTCTTAAGCAGTGACATGCAAGAAGATAGTGAGATTCCAATATCAGCAGATAATACCATGGTAAGGAGGGTCTTCTTGCTGTAGATTATCTAATAAATTTTTTATATGACAATCCATTTTCTCAATTTGGTGGGGTTAATCATTATTTATGATTAAAATTGTTTGGTAATTAATAAGAACAGTTTTCAAGAGACTTAACCAGCTGTTAAATGGTTTATCTGAAGCTAATACTTGTATTTCTTTTGGAGAGTAAAAATTCTGGAGACTAGCAAATTAAATCTACTCTAAAACGAACTGGTTGTTGAAGGTTTATTAAAGATTAAGTTTTCATAACTCATTTTGCTGGATAACGATTGATAAACGTGTTATTCTATATGTTGATAAGCATATTAAATATTTAGTGTTTTGAATAGTTCTGTCAGGAAAGAAATCATTCATAATTTTTTTAAAGACTTTTCATTGTAAGTATATATGAGAGGTTACTTGCATGTCATGAAATTTAAAAAAATATTGTAACTTCAGACCTACTGATTTTATATATATATATTATATATATATTCTAAGATTTATGAAATTGTTGTAGCATTGTTCCTTCATTTGGGAAGTTCTTTTAAATTATTTGGTGAAAATAATTCAAAGTCCAGTTCACTTAATTATAACAAATAATTTTATTTCTTCTTTAATGTTTCTGCCAAAGGTAATGTGTGATGTTCAAATGGAAATACCATGCTAATTGTAGTAAGATTAACATAAAAGTAGACTTAGATGTACATTTTCATGGCTGGTCAATCAAGTAATTGAATATATATGATAACTAACATGATTCTCCACTGAATAGTTAGTGCTATACCAACTGAAAACTAAAACTGACTCAATGCTTCATTGATTCTCATATTTTTAATATACTCTCACATCTCGATACTCCCTGAATTTACTAGATTTTTGGCATCAAATTTAGGACTGATGGTATTACAGACCTATTTTTATAAACAATTCAATCTTAATGTCTTGTGCCCTTTAGCTAACATTAAAGCATTGAATGCATAGCTTACAACAATATACTAGATCAAACTACCATATAGACTTATGTATATGTGGAAAGCAGTATTTTTAACATCTTCTTGAAAGTTTTTTATTAAGAAAATAAACTCTTAAGACACTCATCCATACATTTGGAAATATCCCAGAACTGAAATTTATTGAATTAAAGTTTCATTTATTTAATTTGAAATTAAACAAAAAAAATTGCAAACTTAGAATCTTGAGTTGATTTCAGCAAGTTCCGAAAGAAATCATTAGTGTTGGTGAATTTTCTGAAATTTTTTGAGCTTAAAACACTCGTAGCCCCGTTGGAGAAAATTCATGATTATTTTGAACAAAATAGCACTAATTTGACCTTGTAGTTTAATTATAATTACAATTTTATCAATTTGTAACCCAAACACTGTTACTTAACATCAGTTGTCATTGTGTAATATAATTGCCTGTATCTCAGCTTCGAAAAGTCTTTGTTTAGTGTTCTAAAGGTATAATGAAAGCCCTTATTCTGTTCTTTTCAGTTGTATAAGCCAATGTGGCCTCCAGTTCAGTTGAGATTTATGTAGAGGTCAGAACAAAGGGATAAAAGCTTAGCTTGGTAATATGTTGCTAAAAGGAAAGATGTTTGTGAACAACTTCTGCCACAGTTTTTGACTTGACTTCTTTTAAATATTGCTGTATCATTTCCTAATTAATTTGAGTTGCGATGTTACAGTACGATAAGAAATGTTTTTCTGTGCAACAAAAATATAGTCCGTAGAAAGTTCTTCCAAAGTTTCAAACTATTTCACCCAGTATTTTTTTTTGCAGTGCAGTAACATAAACCATTAACAGGTGCATTGAAATGACACACCTGAGTCAGAATTAAAGATATAATTAATCACTAATTGCACTTTCTTTTATTGACACTAAATGCATCTTGAATGTACTTCTAATATTATACAGTAGACTTAAGTTATTAACTGTGAATACTGAATATTTATGATATGACAAAATATAGCTTATACATTCTTTGAAAAACTTACAAAGGTAGATGAAACTCAGCTATTGTAATAAATGTGTTTAACATAAAATCATGTTTCATTTAAATCATGCAATTTGAAATCTCGGTTTGTATAACTTGAATTCACCAGTAATGCAAACCTTTATTCTGTTATTTTGAAATTATACATCATATTGATATTCTTCTGTATACTTACATGTTAAAGCTTTCTTTTTTAAAATTGGATTACTGGTACTAATTATGATGCATAATTTTCTATCCTGTTTTTCACTTTCAAGTATTTAATTTTAAGGAAGTTTGTTTTTATTTTGTCTTGTAATGCTATGAGATTGACTTTTTGAAACCTGCATTAAATTCCATAGAAATGTATTTAACTAATGACTGGATGAGTGTCAGTGATATTGTTATGTGTTTTGAAAACATTCTGTATTTCAAAAAAATCAAAATGAAAGTAAGGCTTAAAGCAACATGGTTCACTTGACTTCTAAAACTTTGGTTTGGTGATTAAGACAGCCAAGATAGTTTAAAGTTGGTTGACTGGCTAATTTAGTCATATAAGAGTATTTGAAATTTATCAAAATGGTTGTGGTCTTTGAAGTAATTTTGTAAACTTGATTAAAATTAGAATACAGTGAATGTATTATAAAGTTACATAAATAATGAACTTCTATGTTTGAAATTTGCAAGTGTAGGGTGTGAATCCTAAAACTTGCTTAGCTGTAGACCTGCTATAATGTAGGAAAATTATGTTGTCAGAAGCATTAGAAAACTGACATTTAAAGTAATTGTAGTGAATAGAGGCTACTATAACAAGTAACACAAAGGTAGATATTATAGTTGAAATCAAAATAGAGCCATTGATACTACTGAGTTTACTAATTCACTTGAATTTCTGAAATGTACTTTAAAATATTTTTTGGGATGGTGACCCATATTCATTTGTTGAGTAAAAAAAGGTGAATGTTTTTTAATATAGTGTTTAAGATCTTTTATCAGATACATCCTTCGGATGTTATGAAAAACACATTAGTTTTTTGGATAAAGACTAAAAAATTATATTTAAAGGATTTTTACCACTTTTGGTGCTAGTTGCATGGATTTCTGTAATCATTGTTCAATACAACACCATTTAGTTCTATATTTTCTGGGTATTTAATTATTTCCTAATTACATTTTTATCTAATTGCATAGTTCATTTGAACTTTTTTTTTTAAATTTGAATACATATGTATTGAAAATGTTTTTGCTTTGTTGGTCTTTTCTAAGTATTTTAAACTATACAGGAAAATGCAGACTTGAGGAGACAACTGGTGCTATTACAACAACAGCTGAAAGAAAGAGACTGTACAATTCACTTACTCCAACAACAAATGGTAATTTCATTGATAGTTTATCACATTATCTGCTAATTTAAGAATTTAATACAATTTTAAATAATTAAGGCTCTCATTATTGGAAGTAATGCATTGTGACCAAGTATGTAATATTCCTATATATGTTTTGAGTTTAATATTTTAGAGATTAAAGTTATTTAAAACAAATTATAAAGCTCTACTAAAATGTTTCTAATGTAGTTGAATAAAATCTATGTATAACGGTGATTTTACTTCCTTGAGTTTAATATGATACAAGGTATTAAGTTATGTAACTAGTTTTCAGGGCTTTTCTCTACATTTAATGTTAGTCCTTTGGTTAATTTTGTAAATGAAACTCAATTTTATATAGTTCTTAATAACAGATTTTGAAAAAATGTATACTAGTGTAAAATAAGCAGATTATAAGACGTACAGTGATTAACTCACAGTGATTCATCTTGTAGTAATGTCATTTTGACCATCAATTTGAAAATAAATTACAAACTCTGATAAGCTTATCTGATTGAGGGTATATTTAGATAATTATACAAAACTAATCTAATTATTTCGTATATTAATATTTTTAAAATGAGTCGTATTTGATCGTGTATAAAAGGAGTACACAAATTATATAAGAATTTGGAGTCTTGATGTAGTTGATTAGAAAAACAGAATAAAGATTTGAAGTAATAATGTAGCAAGTTCATAAAATTAAGTTACCGGAAACAGTACTAATGTTGACAGTGATATATTAACATTACAGTATGAAGCGGAAGAACATGTAGAACAAAATGAAATTAGCATTTAAAATAAATGAAGATGCAGTGTGGATAAATATATGTAACACATCTTAATCATTTTTAAATTATCCATTGAAAAGTTTAAATCTGCTAAAAAAAGTATCAATATGTGTAGTTTGATATATTCAACTCACTGATGATACATAGTCATTGAAAAATCAAGATCCTTCAGAGTAGGTGAGTTTTAACTTCTTTGTAGTTATAATTGACGCCATTTTCTGGACTGCAACATTCAGTCTTTTAATGCCTCCTTTCTTGTAATTTATAATGAATTCCTGTTTAAAATCTATGTGTTCCATTTAGTTTTGTCATTAAACATTCTGTGTTTACTCATTGGAAGTAGAATTTATAATGCTTACAAGTTTTTTGTTTTGATGGATTCCTTTAAAACATATTATTCCTTACTGTATATTCTTTGATTGTGCAATATCCTGCAAACAAAAAGTTTTACCTGTATACATATTTTCTATGCATTTGTTTCAATGCTGACAAAAGAGGTGTAGGCACATAAGACAACAACAGCTGTTGATAAATTTTCATGTTGTGTTTGCTGTTAACATTTTTTTTTCCCCCTAAACCACTCATTTTGTTGGTGATAAGTGATTTTAAACATACCTATATGTCTCCGTGTAGGATTAATAAATTCTGAAATATGTGTTTCAGTTCTAGTTAGAAGGAAGTTGATAATTGCTGATTTGATGTGATAACTGAAATATTTTCTTTTGTACTTTGTGATCATGTCCATTTTTGATAGCTAATGCATCAAGTAATAGTAATTATTTTATTCTTTATTTGTTTAGAACTCATTAAAATATTGGGCTACAGTTACTGTTACAAAGTCTTTCAGTTCTAACTGTCGCTTAATTTCCATCAGCTAAAACTTTGAAGAATATAGCTAAATATATATATTTCTCACAGTATTCATTGCACTTGAAAACCTTGATGAAACTAATAGTAGAGGAACATCTTTATTTTTATTTGATAATTCATAAATCTTATGTTGTGAACTTAGTTATACAAGTTTTCAGTAGCTTGATTTAAAATCTTATTAATTTTCTCTCAAGGTTTTATGTTGTATTTATGAAGTTTTTACTAACAAGAATCACTTCAATATTGCTCTTCTAGATCAAGTAATATGATTAGAAGTTTATTATTTTCATTCTTGCCCCCTTCTCTTTGCTCTGTTTTAAATTTTGTCATTGTTTCTTGGACTTCTAATTTAAAATTGATAGCTTAGTTTTATTTTTATTTTAGTGTATATTGTATGCCAGCTATGTTGTAAAGTCGTCAGTCCTTTATAAAAATATAATCTTGATATTAATGGACTCATTTGGAAATTAATATCCTTCAAGTTTGTAATATCATTGACATACAATTTTTGTTTAATTAACTGGAATTTGATAAAATTATTAAGATGGTTTTCCTTAATTTGGTTTATTTTACTAAGTTTATTAGTATATCTTAAGGATGTTGTAGTTTAATAAGTGAAAGTCTTCTTAGTTGTTCATTGTTTTTATGTACATGTTTCATGATTTAAGCATTGTATTTTATATCAACTCCAAAAGAAGATCATTTTTAGTCACCCAATTTCCTAAAACTAATTTTTCTTTAATTATAAGCAGTTTTTTCTCAATACACATTACAGTTAGAGGCCTTGTCTTTCTCGTGATACGTAACTATTTCAGTATTTCCAGGTTATATGAATTTTTCCCTTCGTGTATAAATGTTTGTACGTGTATGTTATATCTATTTTTCACTAGTTTTATGTTATGTTTGATTGTATTTAGTGATGTTTCAGATTTGGTGTATTGTTTTAAAATATGCACACATGTCAATACTCTTTCACTGTGAAAGAAAGTTTGATGTTAAATAATGCAATTAAAAATATGTTGGATTTTTTCAGACTAAGTATACTACAGTTCCTGGCAGTTCCAGAGGAAAACTTTTATCCAATTCTACTACACAAACAGATAAGGTAAGCAAGTAATTTGAATGCTCAATTAGGAGATTAAAATATATATATATATATAAATAAAGTGTGAGTTTATTTCTTCTAAGGGAGAACTATAAGAATTAGAAATTGCAAGCATTTTGGTGTTTGAAAATAGTATAATAAAAAGTGTTTTGCTTAGGATATCAAAATAGTGTTGTAGGACGTTTTTTGTTATTGATTCTGTGTATTAAAATAACTGATTAAATGCTATACTGTCAGTTGCTTTGGAATTCACTACTGATCCTTCAGTTAGCTACAGAAGGGCATAATATGTGTTCTTGCATAAGGACAAACTTTATATAGTATTATACTAATTAAAAGAACTGTAGTTTTCTGCTTCATATTTGCTTGTTAGACTGTGTTTTCAATGTCCAGTAAAATATCAAGAACTTTGAGAAGTAATTTTATTTTAAAAAAATATGGTAAATATTATGAAAAGTATACTGAATAAAGTTCTTAATATTGTAAATAATAGGTTTTTGAACATTAGTGCTCAGGAAAATATTAGGTTTTTTCTTGAAACTGATATTTATTATGTATTTGACCCACTTTTGATAAAGGATAAAGTTAATTAGCAAGAAGTAATTTTTGTTTTATGTTGAGAAACAAACAGAATACATAAGTCTTATAAGAATCAACTTAGTAATTGATTAATATATCCAAAATCCTGTTTAGTTATATTTGTGAGTATAACTTTTCATTGTCATATATTTTTTTTTATAGACAAATACAAATAGAATTATTTTGCAAACAGGTTAAGAAACAAGGATATTTTGGTCTTCCTTGAGCCCTGATGTCTGTGTATGGTTTATTCATTGTGAAATAGTTTGTGTGTCAAATTATGAGGTAATACCTGTACTATTACAGCCACGGGACTCAGCCGTCTCTTGCTCTCTTTCTGAAGAGCCTAATCCAGATGGTTCCCACTCAGGATTACTAGTCAGGTATATTTGACTGTGCATGTTTTTCTGAAGAATTGAAATTGAGAATGAATTGGATTCAAACTCGTATCCTTGCTTGCTTGGCATGTTATTTAATCACCTATGCTTTTGGATCTTAAATATATAAGAGCTATAGTTTTCATTAGTTTTTTAAAAGTTTTGAAACTGGCAGAACACTAGTCTGTATTAAATAGCCTTTAAATTCCAAACCCCCATTTAATGGGATGTGCATATATAATATCACTGGGGAAATGTAGGTTTAACATTGAAGGATTATTAAACAAATTGGTTCTTATGAAGAAATTCTAATATGATGAAAATACATGTTTAACTGAAAATTTTTTTATCACAGGCTTCCTGTACAGTGACTTGTAACACACAAAACATTGATCTGAAATACAGTTTTTACATGCCTGATTTAAATGTATAATGAGCTAGAGAAGTATGATAAAAATCAGCTGCAATAACACATAATTTTTTATCACTTTTATTATATCTCTCAAGCCTCCTTGATTTATCAGTTTGAGTCTTTTTGAACCATGAATTTTAAACTGGTTATATCATGTATATGTCTAGAAATGACTTGTTGCTGCTGAAAAGCAAAAGTGTATGAATTCAAAAGTTAATGAAAATTATATCTGTAAATTTGGGGTCTTATTCAGGATGTTAAGAAAGTATTAAATAGAAAAACCTTTTATTGCTTAAATTTTATGATTAAGGTAAAATCTCTATGTGCTGCATGAACTTTTTTTTTAAGTCTGATTAGAAGTTAGAATTTGATCTAGTAATTAATTAATAGTAGATTTATATATTTTGTATATTCATTTTGGTCCTAAAATATACAAATTTTTTTGCTGTAAACATTTCATTACAGTTCTGGTAACAAACATTGTATAGATCTAACCTTTAGGCTTGAGTGAAGAACTTCAGAATAAAAAACTGATTTATTTCAGCATCAACTCATGTGGCTCTACATTTATAATGTAACATATTTAAATGATTTTGATTTCTAATGGATTATCTTTCTTGAACAAATATTGATACCAATTTTCTACTGGTTAGGTAGACTTGATTTACATTATGAAAATAGATAAAATTTAAAGCAGTACTTGATAATTCCTAAATTTATCTAATTTGGTTTCAAATTATGATCTTGAGTTTAAAGCTCATTTCATTTTTATGACTGCCACAGGAATAATGTTTTACACTTGTAATTAAGTTATGATTGTTTATTTATTCATAGTATACTTTTTGTTAACTGGACCTGCTTGAAGTTTGAAAACTAGAAAGTATTTCGTTTTAATAGTTAATCAAAAAGAAAGAAAAGCATAAAGTATTCTCAAGTCTCCATACCTTCAATACTTACAGCACATTTAAAACACAGCTATATCTAGTAACAGTTGTTTACTATTTTAAATTAAACATTTGTTCCTATTTTTACTCTATCTATAAGCTAAAATAATGTTTATTTTCTGTTTTAAAACTGGAAATTCTTGTGTTTGTTTTCATTTTTATAATTTGATTAACCATTTTGAGATTGGTCACGGGTGAAATGCCATGTCATCTCATTTGTTGACTTGCATTCAAAATTTTATTGAACTACTATTTCATGAATTTATATTAATAACTTTGATATCACACTGTAGATTATAATTCAAATGTTAGTACTATACATTACTCAATTTCTTAATTTAAAATCAAATATTAAAAAACAGATAAACATCAATTATTGTGTGTCACGTGGTATGTTGAATGCAGCACTGGTTCAAATTAGGTGTTTGTGAAGTCAAAGTACCAAGTCTATAGTTTTGTATAAATTAGAAACTCAAATTACCGATATTGACAAGCTAGAATATAAAATAAGTTTCTCTTATCCTTTCAGTTTGCTAAGATATTGCTCATGCAATAAATCAAACACAGTGGCACCCCGCCCACCTCTTTCCTTTTTTGGAAACTTTCCTTTATATACACTTACTTCTATATATGACATGAATAACTAATCGGAAGCTCAGAATGTCCCACTAGTGGCTTTCTCAGCCATTTTAACGGCTTAGCGCCATTTCTTTCTTTTGAACCAATAGTTCAACAAGACTAAAATACATCTTAGTTACTAAGCTTGATAAATTATAGTAGAATTCTATGGTATTAATGTAGTAATTTATGATTTTTTAGCTATTTTTATGCATATATAAAAAACCTAAAAAAATTTTGTTTCATATCCTCTACGTGCAAATTTTTTAAAGGCTTAGTAACCTATGTCAAGTACCAACTGAGTACAAAGGTTGTAACTAGAAGAGATAATTGGTTGCTTTACTTCTTTAGTTACTGTTCTATATTTTAAGAAAAATAAGTTTAAGAACTTATTTCCAAATAGCAATAATCTATATACAAATATAATGTATAATAATTGAAATGTGACTTTATTTTTCAAAATACTAGTCTACTAAAACACAACCAAGACAAGTTACTTTGCACAGACCAAAGGTCAGTTTTATGTTATTTGATACGGTAACATAAGTGCACGTGAGCCGCATCATTGTAACTTCTGTATTGTTAGCCAGGCACAGCTGAAAGGTCAATATAATAAAAATAATAAATGTATAATGTTATGAGATTTAAGCTATTTAGTCTAAATATTTCTGTTTTTGTGTTATAATCTGTGTTCATTATAGAATGAAAGAGGCATAATTTATATTTATTTCCTAATTGTTTATGGTGGTTGAGAGATCGGTCAAATCGTACAGAGATTAATTACTGAAAATAACAGATAAAATATAAAGTTTTTTCTTAAGAAATGTATGATAACTATCTTGACATTATAAAGATTTCACATGTGAAATTTGAAAATTTTCTGATGCATAAAAGTATTTTTAATATTAAAATGAATATTATTTTGCATGATTGATAAGTAATATGTGAAAAGAAAAAAGTACATGAGAAAAACATTGCTTTACAAACATTAAGACTTAATATAAAAAAAATTATATTTTGGGTATGAAAGCATTGTAATGTTTGCTGATAATCTGCCAACTTTTGTTAATATTTGCTCCCTAATTTAAAAGTTATAGCATGAAAACTATAACAAGCACAAAATGGTTACTAGGTCAGTCCCAGGGACCAAGGCTGTGCGAAAAGAGTTAAAGAGCACCCTAAAAGACAGTGCACTTAGTCTTAGTGCATTTGTGATTTATTGACATTTGTTTACTTTTATCACTTATTTTGTATACTAAAATGACCTCTTAACTTCTATTGGATCTGTGATTGAATCGCATTTGCTACTGTTTACCACATAAACTGTTTACCAAGAAATGGTATTAATTAAAGCATTTTCCTGCTTCTGTCACACTTTAACAATAGCTGTGTTGAGAACTAAAAAGATAGTTCTGCAAGATAATTGTGTAAAAGAAGTATCTCTCTTTTTTATGCTTTTAAGGTTAATATGAACAGATCTTCTTTTGGGATCTTTGATGTCATGTTAAGTTCACCAACACTCAACTAAATGTTATTAACTTTGTAATAAGAACTGGATTAATAAAGCCTTCTCACAACATATCATCTCCATTATTAACTCTTGAGAAATATGTTGTTGGAAGTTTATTAGGAAAATGTTTGTATAGTCTTAAAATACAAATCAGTTTTAAATTACAGGAAAGAATAAATACGAAGATAACGACAGAATTATATTTTGTGTTCTCAAACTGTGTTATAAGCATCCACTAGCTGAATAGTGAGGTAGATTCCCATTGTTTTAGACAAATACATTTGTAAAGGCTGCCATTTAGCTATACAAAGAAAATCTACTGTAATTTAGCACATTGACTAGTTTTAGCTTAAAATGTATAAACACAAACTCAACAAATACTATAGAAACCCCTGCCTTAAATAGACTCTAACTTCCCTTGTTGTTAACAAAACATTTATAGGAGTGTTTACAACCTTAGGACACCTAAGGGAGAAAATTAAAACTAGAAACTCTGCCTTTTTCACCAACACCATACTTACTCTCCTTTCGATGTGCAGAGTCATTTTTTAATTCAATGGTGCAATTTTGCCTTTGATGTACAACAGAATTGAGCACAACAAACTAAAAATTGTAAATGGAGTTAAAATATAGAAGTATAAAATATATTGCATAAAGATTTAAGTTAATAAAAAAAAGACTAGTAATTGGAATTGAAATTATAATAAATCATATTAATGCATACTATAATTTACACTTCAACTCTCTCTCAACACAGGTTTGGTTGAATTGACTGACTTAATAACTGCTGTTGTACTCATTATAGTTTATATACTTTAACTTTTAATATGCTTGGTGTATCTTCACACTTTTAGTAAACATTACAAGTCTTTCGTACACAAAAAATCAGATTTTTTAATGAAGTATTTTTACTAAAGATTTGTCTGTGAATATAGATAGTACTTCTATACTACTATATTACTACTCTAAGTGTTAAGCAATTTTCATGTTAAGATTAAAAATACTTTTATTCATCTCAAAAATCTCAAATTATATTTTTATAATCTCTAAAACCTTCTAACTAAATTGCATATGTTTTTATTCAGTAAAACTTTATATTTTATCTGTTATTTTCTCTACCCTAACTTTATACAAGATTGGACAATTTGACCAACCTCGTAACCGTCCAAAAAATAAAAAAATAAATCTAAATTACCCTTTTTTCTTTCCACAATGATTTCAAATTGTAATATGAAACTAATTTGTTTGTTCTTAATAGCTTTAAACACATAACAGTATACATTTATTTATATTTAAATTTTATTGTTTTATTGCCCTTTGAGCCCCGTCTCATTA
>NW_013665667.1:665877-695942 GCF_000517525.1 Limulus polyphemus | reverse complement strand
ACAAACAAACTTAATTAATAAAAATGGTCTTTTTCTTATTCATATTTTTATCAAAAAGCTATAATTTTATTCTAGTTCATGTTTGATGCAGCTTGCTCTATTGTTCAAAAATATACCATCACTCACCTCCAAAAATATTTTAGAGAATTATCTAGTTCAAGCAAAGTAGAGATGAAACTAACTACAAACCAGAGAATGTTGTTGTGTATCTTTTAAAATAAAAAAAAATAACATTATTTACAGAAAAAAATTATGGTAGTAAGTAAGGATGGAAAAATAATTGTTATTCTGAAAATGTTTTGTGTTCCTATTTTAAAGTACATATATACTATTGTTTACTGATAAAAGTAGTTGTGATGAAACTAATTACTATCCATAATGTTTTTTGCTACTATTATAAAGTAAAACTACAATAATGTTTAGTGGAAAAATAGTGTTCTTTATAATTTTTCATATGTTACCTTTAAATTTTATCAAATCATTCACACAAAAACAGTTGAATAACTACCATATAAAAATTAAAGTACTTTAAATAATATTGCCTTCATGGTTGCTGGAAATAAAAGGGCATGTGAAAGTTAAGTTCTTGAAATGTTTTTGTATTTTTTTAGGACTCGTATAAATATTCTTATAATTTTTCAGGTTATATTAAAATAGATAATTTGCTTTAATATACTTAGATCATACAGTTCATTGCCATTCAACTAGGAATACTAGGAAATATTCTAATTTCAATTAATTAGTTTAGATTCTGTTAACTCATGCTGAGGAGTAGTAGAGTACTAGTAGAAGTAATGAAGTTATTTTAATTACATTAGGTGCTTGATGATAAATAATAAAAAAAAAGATATGTAATAGATAATAATAAAGTGAAAAGTATAAACAGTTGATACTATCTGGTTGCCTCCATGTGCTTAGTTGTTTAGAATTAGGTATGGTGCCACTCTGCCTGGGACTGCACATTGACAAATGTACTGTAACAAGAGTCCTTAAATGGAGAAAGGAGAACCTATGCTTTGACTGGGGCTAAAATCCTAGAGTGTAAATCAAATCACTTTATTTATTTATAACTGACCTTACTGGGCTGAAGAGAGGACTGATATAGCTTGAATTTACCCTTATCGACAGGTTATGGTGTGGAATTTGATACATATGAGAAAGTATGTTTCATTCTCTAATTTATACCACAATGATATAAAGAAAATTCAAGCTCATAATCCCAAACACTGTTGTGCTGCAAAAGTAGGAAGATATATATATATATATATATATGTGTGTAAATAAAACCTGCACTTAACTGTCTTCACATTTAAAGATGTGTAAAACTCTTTTGGATCACTTTCTGTATCACTGACACAGCTTGGCTTTTGTGGCTTGAAATAGCTCAGGACTGCAGTTGTTCGACATTTATAGTAATGTAGTTTGTTATCCAGTGTAAACAGATGTGTATCAGTGTTTATGTTATTTGTCCATAAATCCATTCACTGATTTTCTAACAGTTTTTTTTTTCTTCTTAATTTACTGTTAACATCGAGCTGTAACATGTAGGTTGAATGAAATTGTACTTGATTCACAAAAAATCAAATTACTAACTGTTACAAACTGATTGGACTAACAATATTCAAAATTGATACTTTATTCCAAGAAAAACAAACTGTCTCAAAGGGAAATTGTGAGACTTTGGAATAGGTTTTGTTCCCTTAGAAAAGTTGATTTGTGAGGGCATCTGGAGTCTCTCTCCGTGAGTCCAGGGTGGGCGATAAAAGATTTACTTGCCATGACATTTTTATTCACTTGTGTGTCTACCAGTGCCAAAGATTTGAAGATTATCAACCATCAAACATTGCCATTGAAGTTTTATGCAACAGATATGGGTTGCCTAAGTTTGTTAGCATTTTATTTTGTTTTTAAATGGTACTCCAGTTTTTAATTCTACAATAAAGAAATGACCAAGGAAAATATTTTTTATTGCTCCATAAAAACAGTCATTTGGTAATTCTATAGCATTAGCCAAAATATTTGTTGTTTTATTATTGAAATGTTTGAAATTTGGCCTTCTTTTCTTTGGGAATTAATCCTTTTTTTCTTTTTTTTTAATCGTGGCTACAGGAAACAACTTTACAAAAGGAAGAAAATTAATCCATCTTTAACATGCCAATTGAGGCACATATTTTTGTTGGATTCTCTGATATCTCAACTTGGATCTCTTGGCTTTAATTCTGCATCTTGAAGTTTACACGTCTCACCTTGTATGTGGTTAGTGTTTGTAGCATCTGTATTATGGTGAAGATGAATTAAAGATGCGAGACAAGGGGACTGTAGATCCATAAGCTGTGCAACTATTTTATTGTTAAATTTTAGAGGGGGGTAATAATGCACTTTTATAAGGTATGTATGCTACCACTCTTAAAATTGTTTTTAATTAATTATACCTGGATACTTTAATTAAATTTCTAAGCTATAACATTAAATTTGAAGTTTGAAAGGAAAGGGGAAATTCAGCATTGATAATTTAAATTATAGACATTCTTTACTTTCCTTTTGAAGCCAAGAGGAAAAAAAATTGATTTTTATACAAGTTTGTCATTTATTTTTGTAGCATTATAATCAAAACTAAATTTTATTCTTTTCTTTAATTGTGTGATTAGTGTTACTGAACATTCCTATATTAACCTTTTCTTTCCTTTTGTATTGTTTTTGTTTTTTCTCCTCAAATCCCATAAAATTTAAAAAAACAATTCTTTAATTATATTGATAATTTTTACCCCCCCCCCCCAAAAAAAAAAAGAAGAAAAAGAAATTATTAAAAACACTTAAGCTAAAACTGTAGGCTTGGAATAGATTTAACCATGTTGATTCGCTATATGTTAGTCTTCGAACTTTCTAGTCTTAGAAATAACTGGCAATTTATTCTAGATAGATTAATGTTCACTTAACTTATGTAATGGTGTATAGATAATGTGGTGAGATGGCTTACGTTAAATTATGGTAGCTAAATTAAGAAACTAGACTGATGCATTATTTTTCAAAAATGTCATGATCTCTGTAACATAGTGTGTGTTCTTTCACGCACATCACACCTTAGTTTCCAGCTGTCTATGTTATACATGTATGTGTACTATAACAATCTACATGCTGTGCTTGCAGTAATACAATGTTAACCCGAAATAGACTCAAAATTTACAAATTTTATCAAAAATAGAACTTTTCATTAATTAAATTAATGTTAGCAAAATACCACTGCTCAGATTTATAGTGATGACTGACATTGCCATCATACTGATTAATGTCACTCAACAAGAATGGTTGAGATGTTGTCATATGTGCTCTAGGTTTCTAGGAATGTGATTAATCCTCTTATGTTAGGTTTTATTTATCTAATTTTGAAGGTTTTTTGTTGTTTTTTTCACTCATTTTTCTATTATCAATGTCATAAAACAGTTATTGTATTGTCATACAGATTCTTCTTGCACATCATTATGTTTTAATCTTGCCATGATGTGATAAGCGCCACCCCACACACACTTTAATAAAGTTTTTTTTTTCTATTTAAGAAGGAAACATTGCAAGTGAGCTGAATAAATTATTCATTCCATGCAATATATGTGGATTGGGGCCAAAATAATATCATACATGTTGTATTTTCTTTGTTTTATGGTAATTTCTAACAAAAATGGACTCAAACTTTTATAAAAAAATATTTTTCTTCACTCTCAGTATTTTAATTCATTTGATTAAACTTTTTGAATATTGTTTAATTAAAAAAGATAGATACAAGTAATGCTGTTCACTCTATGGAAGTTTTGTGGGAATTATTATTCTTTCTTTATTTATTATCAACATTCACATTAAAAGTTATTTTTTGCCATTTTTTGATCAGCTTTGTTCTTTATGTTTATAACAAATTAATAAGTACAGTTCACAAAGAATTATATCAAAAAAGTTTTGCATGTATATATTCTACATTTTTCTTTCATAAATTTCTTAATTCTTTCAGTTTCAAATATTGATGATAGTTACATGATGTATTTTTATAGTATGTACCATTTAAATCAGAGGTAGGCTAAGAATAATGAATTAGTTTTCTTACGTCATAGCTAATATGTTGAAAGTTGCTTATGTTACACGTACATATTTCCATTCCTTTTTTCTTTGTTATCCGTGTAATGAATATCAATTGTTTTTCCTGATACTGTACCATGTAGGAAAAAAAAAGCCCATAACTCAGCACTGACTTGAATGTAGATATAAAGTATTTGAAAACATCATAATTTTAGCTGTGATCTTTAAAGTGTTTTGAAAGCTGCATTTAAAACTGTTTCTCTCTCTTCAAAATATAAATTATATGATAGAAAAATGATTGTTCATAGTTTGACCTGTGAATTCAAATATAAATTGCAATCTTTTTTTTTCTTTCTCAAAAACAATTTTGTGGAAAAAGTATTGAGAAACATTCCATTTTAAACAGTTGGTAGAAAGAATACCAAAATGGTTACTTTGATAAACATAGAAAGCCAAAACTAGGCAACAAAACAATGCAATATTCTTCCTTTAGCTTCAGATGGCCAAAAAACTGTCTCTTTTTCTAATTTATATAGAGGAACATTGAACTGAATATAATAGCTTCATTCATAGTTAGATAAAACCGTTCATTGCAATAATTATTTGTATCGCAGTGGTAGTTATATTTCTGGTAGAACATAACCAACAGGTTCCTTTTCCCTGCCTCCTGGTGGCTCAGGGTAAGTCTGTGAGCTTATAATGCTAAATATCAGGTTTCAGTACCTTTAGTGGGCACAGCACAAATAGCCCATTCTGTGCTATGTGCTTTAACAACAAAAAAGTCCTGATGTAATTTATCACTTGGACACTTTACCATATTCATATAAAATGATTGATGTAATCATATTTATACTTCTAGATGCTCATAGCTTCTAGTTGAGAAAGCTACATATCAGAACACAAGTTTTTTTATTGGTAAAAGAACATAGCACTGTGGAATTGATTTTTTATTTCTTATTTTTCATGAAAGAGATTGAATTGGGTTTGGTGGTATACAAAAAAGTGGAAAATACGTGTACATTCCAATAGAAAATCATTAATCTTTGGCTTTAATAATAAATTAAAACAAGAATTTGTTTTAATTAAAATATGTTGACTGATATGATGTCTTTAAGATATTTAATGGAGATGGATTTCACCTGTTATTTTAGGATTTTGAACTTTTTGGCTGTGGGATTTATCTTTTGTGCTGACTTAGACTCCAGATTAGATTTTTTTCTTGTTTTCTGCATACCAAATGCTCTTAAGATCTGTTAGACTGGAATAAATATATCTTTAATTAAATCTTACATTAATCATAAAAAAATTGCACTGTAAGTTACTTTTGCATGTTCCATACAATGGTTCATAGTAGTTATTGATAGGGATTTAGTAATAAGAAATGATTCCCTACACACACACACACACAGGCATATGTTAGGCCTAGGCCTGATGGCTTGAATTAGTAATTCACTGTTAATACGCACCTAGGTGGCTACTAGCACTCAATTTGAATTTGTAACAGACATGAAAGGAAAATTATTGCTGCATTCAGACAGCCTTTCCATTTGATGAAACTTGTTTAGTGCTCAAATTGAACACAATTTTTCTTTTTATTAGGCAATTATTATGCCTTTATGTCATGTAGATTTTAGCAATAGATTATAGGCATGAAAGTATCTTGAGCTTCAGTATATTTTGATGTAAATAATGAGATGTTATTTGGGAAGAGACTCGTATATTAGGCATAAGTAATAAGCATGATTTGTTGGCCTACACTAGCATACTTGAATGTTGTAATGAAACCATAGACTGTGAGGTCATGTGTGTACACGAAGAATTGAACAGCAGATATTCAGCATTTCTTATCCAAAGTATTAAAGATCTTTTTGATGTACAAAGATTAAGGGATAAATATGACTGTTTCATATTATAGTTCAGTGTAACATAGATGTTATCTCAAAATAACTGTTTATATTCATAATTGATTCTATTCATATTTTTGCAATTAAATCAAAGTTAAACTTAATCTTGTTGTTTTGCTCACTCTACTTTTTAAAACTAAAATATCAGCTCTCACATCTAAACTTTACCAGTCAAGGTCATGAGGCAAGAAAAAAAGTGTACTTTCTCTGTCCATTGGACTACCCAACCATATGATTACGAATTTACAATATGTATCAATCCCTTTTGGAAGTGGTGATGCATCAGTCCAAATTTGAATTTTGAAATTTCACAAATGTTTGCAAATATAAAATTGTAACATTCGTGTAAGTAAGTATATTTTGAAAGTACTTAGAAAATTTTCTGTGATTGAGAGATTGAAGTATTAAAATAATAAAGAGAAATTAGAACTGTCTGGAGACAGTGTATTTGGCATTTCAATGCTTATTGAAATTTCAGCAATTGAAGAGTCAAAAGTTACAAATTTTTCTGTTAATATCTGTTTAATTTCAGAATTTATGGCCGATAAATAGATCACCGACCTGTTACTTGGCGTATTCTATTATTAATTACATAACATAAAAGGTACAGTTAGTTAAGATTTAAAATTAGTTCAGGTGATAACTAGAATTCATTTAAAGTATATTATTCTTGAATTTAATATTCATAAGTGAAATAAATTCATAAATTTAAGGCTCATTATGATTATTTTATTTACTGTAATGACTACTTCATAAAAGAAATGAGTTGAAGCATTTTTGGTAGGTTTATATTTTTAGTTTGCTGCTACTGCTAGTTTAGTTCTGTTGATTATTTTGGTATAATTTTGAAAGTATGCTGGTATTCAATTCACTTTCTTTTTCTGGTTAAAAATATTGTGACAAGGTTTGATCTTCCTTTTATTATTTTCAGCCAGTAATGACCCATAAAGATTATTGAGAAGTTTGTGGTTATCAAGCATAGTCTCCTGCTGTGGGAAAAAAGATGTAAAAATGTTTGGATTCTCTCCCTCTCTTTGTTTTAGTACTTTCAGAAATTGCTAAGTTTAATCCATGTATTAGTGTAAATATCTACTTGATATTCAGCAATACCTTAATCTCTAAAAAGTAGAATAAATATATTTACAACCAAACTAGAACTTGCTTGTTAGTTGTGCCAAAGTTTTGTTTTGTTTCTAACATTTTCTACCTATTGTAAACTTGTACTAACAATACTAGGCTCTTTGTGCTTCATGAGAAAGCTGAGATACATTTGTAATATAAGTTTGTGTAAAAACCTTAAAGCTAGAATATACAGGTCTGTATATTCTTCAGAACCTGAATGTAGAAAATGTTTGTGTATGTGTATGCATGTAACTGTACTCTGTAACATAAAGATGAGCTCTTTACATTTAGGCTTTGTTTATATCTACGAGTCATTTGTAAGTACTTTTACGTTTGTATTTTTAAATTTATATTGTTAAGCCAATAAAGGCACCTTATAAGTAACATTCCTGAGGTAAAAGATAAAAACTTCATTTGTGTATACTGTAAACTTTCCATTATTTGAATTTAGCCTTGTATTAAAGTAAAGGTACTCTCTACTAATTTTATATTTATTTTCTAGTGTTTCTAATTGGTGCAGTGGAATTGCATGAATCCACTTTATACTGATCCTATTCATTGAAGTTGTTTCAGATTTGTGTTACAGTAACAGCAAAATAATGGAAATCGTAAATAATTGAAATGTGAACTATATTTGAGTGAAAGGCAGTGTGTTTTAAAGTCAGTACACAATTATGAAACTATGTCGATTGGTACTGTGCTTATTCTGTAAAAAGTAAACACATGTACATGAGATTAATGATTTTTCTTAAAAATGGAAATCAAACAGCAGATAGGTGAGCATAAATAATCTGAGATATAACGTGAACTTTTGGATGTGCATATTCAAGTAGAAGCTTTATTAGCAAGCAAGGAAGTTGATTTTGAAATGATGGTTTTATATATGAATTTGTCTTACTGTGTTTCCTTGTATTAAGTGACTCCTTATAATGATGTGGTAGTTACTTCATGCATTTTTGTTAGGATTTAGAACTTGGAATAATTCCCCCCTGTGTTTATTGTTTTGATGTTATGTCTAAATTGATCACTGTTGCTAGCCTATATGTTGAAGTAAAATGGTACAAGTACAAAGTATTACATTGACAGACAGTGATTAACCTTAAATCTTGTGCGGGAAAATTGTGAAACAAAGTGAAAGAGCAATGGAAATAAGTTTCACAAAAGGAATATAAAGGTTAATATCTGGTTAGATGAATATAATAGATTTGTTGTTATTATGTCCTGGTGCTGGTAGTCTAGTCTAGTTAGATAGTTGAAAATAGTTATCTTCAATCTCATAAACATGTTAATATAATAAAATGTACCATGTGCTATAAAGATGCACATGTGTGTTGGTATGGTTTGTCTTGTGAAATAAATTAATTTTAATGGTTGACATTTTTGTGATTGTGAAATTAGATAGAATTGTACACATTATTATTATATCTAGCTGGCATGGAAAATGTGTAAAAAACGTGCTGATTTTATCATGCAGCTGGAAGATTTTGACTTAATATTAGTTTATAAAAGCAAATTTTCAGTTTCCTGCCTCAGCCGTCCTTAATACGAGTGAGAAAAGTTAGTTAACCCATGAAGTCCTTAAAGTTTCATGTTGGTGTAAAAGAAACAACTAAGAAGAATGTCTTAATCAGAAAAGTGTGTGTGATATAATTTTAAATGATTTTCCATTAACATGTTTCAAGTGTTTAATGTAAGATGTTTGTTTTTTTCATAAAAAAACATCCTGTTATAAACAATGTACCTCCCTGTGCACATTTGTATGTATTGCTCCAGGCAACTGTTATAGTTTCTGCAGTATTGGTGTAAAAGTTACAGTTGTAATTTGGCATAAATAGATTTACTATTAATAAGATAATAGGTATTTTTTTATAAGATTTTATAATTTTTCACTTTGTTTGAACACTAAAGCACTTTTTATACAATAAACATCTTTTTAATTGTGAAATGGCATTCACAATCTTATTAGACTAACAATAATTCAGTTGAACTCGGATGTCATCTTCAGTATGTTTAGTTTACCTCTTTCACGTGTACTTAATGATGTAGATTGAAAAATGAAACTTTTTCAGTTCTATTTTATTTTATTTTTTTCATATACAGTAGAGAGCTAGGTAAATCATTAATCCTCATTTACTTATCTGAAAATTAGCATATATATATATATATATTAAAAAAAAAAAAAGGTTTACTGCATGCACACGCACACCATAACAAAAAGTTTTATTTATTAGTTTCTTTGCTTTTTGTCATGTTTCCTGTGAAACTTAGCTGTTGGAAAATGTGACTGTTAAAATATACCGGAAGCAGTAGTTATTAGAAGGAAGAAATGTACACTATACATTAGGGAAATATACTTATGTATTTTTAATCAAGTTTAAAATAAAAGCTATAAAACAAACTCGCTCCCTTGTTAATTGTGGCTAAAAAAATTTGAGATTTTACTATTCACCTGAATATTGCAGAAAGGTGTAAGTGGTTTTATGATATGGCACATTAAGATTACAATGAGAATTTAACCATGATTTTGTTTGCATAAAAACTTACAGGAAAGTCTTAAACTTACTACTGAAATTATACTTTTTTGAGTTTCATGCACATACTATTAAGCAGAGGCTTGTGTTTTAAATACAGTATCAGAAAATAAGTTATTTTAATATCTATATTCTGCATTTTGATTTCTATGCTGTACATTTAATTAAAACAGTTAACAATGAAGAATAGTGTAATTTGAATATTTTCACCTTCTCCTTGCATGCTTTCTAAAACATCCTAAGTTTATGAGGAAACATTTACATAATCTAGATCTTCACATCCCTCCTTATAGTTTCCAGAGCTTGTTTAGCATATGAGGATTGTTCACAATACAACTTTTCATAAGTATAGCCTCTTCAGTTTTCAAAAGTGCAGTGCAGTTGGAGATGTTTGGACATATTTGAGAGATAGCAACAATGTTTTTCTCTCTAAAAAAAAAGTGTCCTTATTTTCTCAATTTTTTCATTATGAGCCCTTTTCAAGAGAATGTACACTACAATTGGAGTCATACCAAAACTGTAATTGCCATGTACTTCCTTTTCCATGAATAAAATGTTGAGAAAATAAACGTTTTTTTGTGTGTAAAAAAAAATTTACCATGTCTATTAACTGATAACGGAGCCTGCAGTTTCTATTGGTTAATGCAAGTTTTCCAAACCTCCTTTAGTAAATTTTTCTTAGACTAGTATAAAATGGAAGTAGAAGAAGGTTTTGGAAAAGAAAGTTATAAATTAGATGATTTCATCCCTTCTTGCAGGATTTTAAAAGCTCCTTTAAGTTAAAATCTTTAATCAAATAGTGTCATTTCGACAGTTCCAGTATCAGTAGAAATATTGTAAATGTTTTATATCTCAGACACTTATTATTTTGTGAGCCTTTGTTTGATACATCACATATTAAGCTGTTTACTTTTCACCTGGATTCCATAAAAGTTTCGTATGTCTGTTCTGTTGATGTAAGAATTAGGTCAGAGAATTTGCATCAAAGAGTGGTGATTTTGTTGCACATCTTCAAGTGTACTTAAGTATAATATTTTTCTTTAAGTTGCTGAAATTAGTACGTTTGTTTTTTTCCACAAAAACTGACAGTTTTTGTTTCAGCATTAACTAAACGTTATCTTTGAAGAATATTAATAGTAACTATAAAATCATTCTACTTATTTAAAAATAAATGGAATAACTTGTTGGATCTAATTAAAAGTTGGTTTGACTTTGAACTAAAAACCTTTGAATATAAAGTATATGCTGCAAGAATGTTGAAACCATTAGATAATAGTATAGCCCTCTTATTGGCTGTAAATACAACCAACTTACTACTAAATTGTTGTATCAGTTAACATCCTTTATTGCCCCTTGTATATTCAGTTATTATGGTTTATATATTTTTTCTAACTAAAGCATTCATACTATCAATATTTAATTATTTTTTTAAGATAGGAACATTACTTGGATATTAATGTCAAAGTATTGTAATATTAACTGCTATGATTACTCGTTCCTGAATATGTGAAGTAAGACATATTATTATTATTACATTAATATAAATATTAAGTATTTATACTTGAGCATTATTACGTTTTGCAACTGGCTTCTGCCACTAGCTTTCATCAAAGGGATAATACAAATGTATTGGTTACTATTTCGATCAGATGTAAAAAATAAGTAAGATTGAATTAAGATCACAGACATTTTTTGTGTAAAGCTTAGAATAAAAATTAGTGTTCACTGAATAAGTAATAAGAACACATCACAACAAATTTTCACAAAATCTTCTCATTTCTTCAAAATCCATTAGTGAAGTTATAACAAGTAAGAACATACAGTTGGGCAAATGTATTCATAGTAAGATGAGACTTTAAACCATTTAGTTTATTTTTTATAGATTATTTCCTTCAGGACATTTCATTAAACTTTAATTAATTCATTAAAAAAAAAAGGAAATGTCCAAGAAAGTGCTTCTTAAAAGATATAATGAACTATATTTATAGTACTGCTAAATTTCAGACTGTAATGCCTGCTA
This sequence comes from Limulus polyphemus, assembly GCF_000517525.1. Taxonomy (NCBI): domain Eukaryota; kingdom Metazoa; phylum Arthropoda; class Merostomata; order Xiphosura; family Limulidae; genus Limulus; species Limulus polyphemus. The sequence continues at coordinate 684,303 of NW_013665667.1, read as the reverse complement.
GCAAAAAAAAAATTAGATCAGGTCCTGTATCTTCAAAAAAGGAATATATACATAAATATGAAGGTCAAAAAAGTAACAAAGAACCCCAATAGCCTGGGAGTTTTCAGAATATAGACCCCTCTTTATTTTTCTTCAGAAATTAAGGAATTGGTAAGAGAGCAAGTATTTAAATATCAATTTCAATTTATTATAGCAAATAATTAAATATATTGTTTGGTTATTAAATGTGCATATCATCTCTTGTATTGAATTTGCTAACATTTTATGCTTTCTTGAAGGTATAAAGGCATATTAACTTTAGGTTTTAGTGGCTGAAGAATGCTGGTTACTATTTCAAAAATATTTTACTGTAACGGAGGCATAACCTCAAACAATGATAAAAAGCTTTTCAGAATTTTATGCTTATTTTGATAAAATATACATTTAATTTGTTTCAAAATTAATGTTGTTAGTTATAGACATTCATGGCTTTTTTAAAAGAAACAAGTACATATTTCCGTAAGAATATAATTTACAGAGAAGTACGTTTTTTTTAATGGAGGATGTGTTCGTTTGGTTTGTTAAATGAGCTGTAGTTCCTCATTTGTGTGTGAATTGTTCACAAGTTTCAATGTTTTCAAATGTATGGTTTTTGGCATAAAATTTTTGGTACTGGTATGCTATTATTATTATTCAAAGTAATGAAAAGCAATTTTCTCAAACACTTGCTCTAAAGATACAATTTTTATGGAAGAATTACTAAAACCTTATAACTTTAGTTATTCAAAGATGTTGAATTGAGGCTTAACTGGCTTCAGAAAATATTTATTTTAAATAATGCAACTGTTTGAAATGGTTGTTATGGGTGTTGCATAGGAATAAATAAACTAAGTCCAACATGATATTGCTTTATTTAACATACGTTTAGAGTGTATATTGAAGAAAACTGAATGAAATGAGATTTGGAGCTAGCATTACACAATTAACAGCTTGTAGCTGGAAATGTTAAACTTTCTGTAGAAGTAAAACTTTTGATGAAGGTTTAGCGTGCCTTTTGGTCTTATTTCGTCAAAGGTTAAGTACTATATCCAGTGTACTTATTTTTATGTTTAATTTGTTCTGTATTTAGACAGTTTCCACATATTCTGGCTTTTTTGTGATGGCTTTTCTGTTTTGTTTTTTAATTAAACTATTTGTATTCCTTCCATTTACGAACAGCTCTTTAGTTTCGAAATGCTAGCGAAAATGTATGTTTTAATAAAAGAAAACTGCCTATAAAGTTACAAGTCTGTAGCAGAAATCATTCCTACTGTAAATCAACAGATGCACATTTGTAATTCCAGAAGTAAAGACATTTAAGAAATAAGGTACACACAATGAATAGCTGTTCATATAATCTGGATATTTGTATAATTTCCTATACACATAATTAACTACTCCATATCATTATTACATGTTTTGTGAAAGGAATGAAGAGTTCAAAATGTTTTTTTTAATAAAATAGGTGCACAAATTGAAAAAAAAACTCAAATATTTGAAAAATTGAAACTAACATTTATATCCAGTATAGAAAAATTAATTTTGTTATAATGAAAGAATTACTCTGAATACTTTAAATAGGCATATTGCATCTTTTGTAATTGAACATTATGGTATAAACTGAATTCATATTTTAATTTAATGACAGGTTTTGTAAAGACTGCTCTGAATATATGAAAAATGTTGGACACTACTAATCTTTCTGTGATTATATTTTCAGAATTACAAAAGAGCTTATTTGTAATATTCGAATTGTGCAAACTTCATTGGCATTACTGCAGTAATACTAGTACATATATTTCTGTTTATTTCAATAAGTTTACTGTTTTAAATAATAGATCACTTATTCAGTAGAAATTCTAATGGTGGCATACTGGTTCAATATTATAATGAAACCATTTTCACTATAATTCTAATGAAATATATATATATATATATATATATTTATTTATTTATTTTTTATATGTTAGGATCACAGTTGAACATTCACAACATGTGAATTAAAATGAAATATTTTTCTCCTAAACATAAAATATTTGCAAAATTCATATAAATAATAAAATATTTGGTTTCAATGAACTTCATTGAACAACTTCTATGCTAAGGTTTAATGTTAAAACAAATTGGAGAATAAAATTAAAATCATGTCAATGAAGAAAAAAAAGGTAAGCACACTTTGATAAAAACTTTCATCTGTTCTAATGCATGTGCTCATACTACAAAATATCACAAAATTATACAAGAGTCAGATTCTAACATTTTGATAGCAGCTTATTTTGCTCAGAAGTTCTACAGTATTCTAATTTTAATGTATGTTTGTTGTGTGTGTGTGTATACACACACACACACACACACATATAGGTTCCTCATTTATAATTTCAATTGGATTCTACTGTTTCTTGAACACCAGCACGGTATGGATTATTTGCCAAAAGCCAGTCAGCTAACCACACCTGTCAATAAAATACCATCTATACAAGTTTCTTACATTAAAAATAAAAATAGATGAAAAATTGTTTACAAAGCTTTATAAGTAGTACAAACTGGATAGAAAAAATGTTCATCCTTTTTAATAAATATTTTAAATAGAATTGTGTTTACATCCTCATGAGCTCAAACTAAATTCAGCAAAGATAAATTTAAAAATTAGAAATATAGAGAGGTGAGCTTAAGAATAATGTCGTACAGGCAGAATACTTACTACTAAAGTGATGCTAACCTAAAAGAAACATGAAGGGATAACAGAGCCTAAACATATATAAAACACCACATCAAACTTTTGACCATCAGACATCCAATACCTCCCTAAATAGAAGTTAAAGGATACTTTTAATAACAAATAAGTTCATTAATTTATTTTTCATCTTAATATTAATGAAATGCTAAAAGTTTGTTTTCACTGTCTTACACCTTAATGTTTTTAAATTTCTTATTTTGATAAACTAGTAAATTAAAAGTGAAGATTTCCACAAAAGAAACATTCAAATTATTAAATAAATTTAACCACAAAACACTTTCAAGAAGTAAAAATCTTTTTCAAAATTATATTTAATTGTGTTATTGAAATAGAGGTTTGCAATCAAAACAGTATGTAGAAACATATATGATAATTTGCTCTTCGTTTTAGAAGTTTCTATGTTCTTTGCTTTTGACAGTCTTAGTCCCAAAAAGAGCAAGAATTCAGTCATGTATCTGTTTTGCACTGTAATTTTAACTGTAAAGTTAACATTACATTGTTTATAATGTAAAATATTTTGTAGGTATTCAAATTCATTCTAGTAAGCTATTATTTACTAAAAACCTCTTTACAAGAACAAACTATTACTGATAATAGTGTAGTGTTCTTCCAGAATACATAAACTTAAATGTACAAGTTACATAATCAGAATTAGAATGACATCATAATGCATTAGTAACAAAAGTTAATCTTGTTAAATGGCTTCAAGTTTCACAAGTAAAAAATCTAATATTTTTGCAAATAGGAAGAGAGTTTTATCAGGTGCATACAAATTCTTGTGGCAGATTTATATAAATTAAGCTGAGAATATATTTTTTTGACCAATTTATTTATATAATATAGCCATTACAGGTATTTCAGTAAATTTATAAAAACGAAATTGTAAATAGTACTCACCACAGGGTCAGCAGGCTTTTCTTTACAGAGTTCTACCAGTGCTTTTGACAAAGTGGGATTGATATACTTAGCCAAGTAGTCACGAGCTGTATCCCCAATTAATGTGGACTCAAATACAGCTAATAAAAATAAAATAATTTACCTATAATCATGTTAGGCCTAACATAATATACAGACCTTTTCAAAGTTATTTGGAAAATTAATATATCATATAATTTGTTTGTTCTTGTTGAATTTTGCACAAAACTACAGAAAGGGCTATCTGTGTTCTGTCACAGCAGAAAGGTCTATGACAGAATTCAAACTCTCAGATAGTGAGTCAAATGTCAGTAAATTTTAAGGATAATTTCTCACAAAATCATGAAAATACATAAAAATATTAATAAAGAACAAAAATTCAAATTATTAAAAATTTGAAAATAAACTGACTACTCCATAAAAACAGAAAATTATTGGTTTAGTTTTTTAACCTTATAATTTAAAAACAATTACTTGAAGACCTCATAACATCAGTAAATTTTTTTTTAATTGTGGCTCAAAACTCAAACAGAAAGGGCACAAATATCTAGTTATTCATACCACACAATTAAAATATTTGTGTGTAATTTTGTGTTAAATGTCAACTCCAAGTTCATAATTCTAGTTTCTCCTGTGCTTATAATTCCACCAATGTAAAACAAAAAGAAAAACAGAAACCAGGAAGAAATGAAAATAAAATATCAGTACCATAAGCCTCGAGAATTCATGTTGAGATTAAGAAAAAAATATTATTATTATTAAAGTTCTTGACTGCAATGCTGAGAACACGAGATTACAGCTCTATTAAAAGTGAAATCCTTTATCTGTGTAGGTGAGTTTTGGAAATAAATGAAGATTGTACCAACTCATCAGGCAATTTGCAATCATGAGAAAAAGCAGCCAACCACATGACAAGTCTCAAACAAATTGTTGTTTTCTTAATGCAAAGCTACACAATGGGCTCTATGCACTCTGTCCACCATGGAGTATAAAATACTGGATTTTAGCATTGTAAGTTCATTAAACTGTCTCAAACAAGCAAACTGTTTCTGAATTAAGAGTAAGAACAATGAAATTGTTTCTTATATTATGATGTGTAATAATGCTTTAAAACGTTACAAAAAAGCAAGGTGACATATGGTCTTTAACCATTTATACCAACAGTTGACCTTTAAAGAAATATAAAACAAAAAGTATCCTTTTCCATCAGTAAATCTGACTTTACTTTCACTTGGATTGCACTCTCAACCCTATCAATCTGTAAATAGAAATAAGACATGTATCAAAAACCTTTAAATCCAAAATGTTTAAGAAACTTCTGTTTATTTTTCTAACATGTTTTAGGTCAAATGTTTAAGTAGAAATGTTCATCTTGTTTCATCTTAAATTATTTATTAAAATTTGTTTCCTTTAAGGCATAAACTTCTCTAGTGCTAATCCTGATTTTTTTTTTCACATTTTTCTTCTGTTGAACTAACTGCTATGCCCTGGTGGGTTTTTAATTGTGTGTAAAATAGATTACTTATATTTTTTTTAATGAACTTATGTATACATTAATTACATGTAGTACTGAGTCCAGAATTCATTTAAAGTTTTAAGGAGTCTGTGTTCCTGATACTTACTATCTGGAAAGAAGAAACGAATCTCCCTCTCGGCACTGGTTGAACTATCACTACCATGGACAGCATTGTGTTCGTCATCACCACCATATTTGGCCCTGATGCTGAAAACAAAATTTTTATATTCATTGTAGCTGTAATTTCTCTTTAGGACAGTTTAATACACACTTCAAATCGGCTCGTAAATTTTACAAAAAATATTATTTTACCATATTATTCCACAATTTTTAGCAGTCAAAATTATGATAAAACAAAAGTTTTGTTCGAAATGATTAATTTTTATGGGAAACCAGACAAATTATTTTGAAAAGTGATAAACACTTGAATGTAACTACGATAAAAAAAACTGAGTAAGTGCAGGTTTCCTTCCTCTTCTCTATTCAGTTGGTTTTATTAACAATACTTCTAACATAGCAGTTGTTTATTTATTTCTTTTTTTGACCGATTTTAAAAGTTCATATTAATTTATGCTAGAAGTATTAAAAAGTCACCTGTCAGGTTTTGTTTCTCTAGCTACTGATGGTTTTGTTGGACCAATCACTTCTCTCCAGTGTAAAATTGCATTTTCACGAACTAAAACCATTACAATAATAGGGCCTCCTGACATGTAGGTTACTAGTCTGGGATAAAAAGGTTTCTCAAAATGTTCAGCATAAAATTCACTTGCCTGTTCTGGTGTCAACTGTAGACTTCGTTTCTATTTTTGAAATATAAAGCATCATGAGTTACGTACAGACACTACAGCAACTTCATTTAAAAAACAGTAAAATCATTATATTGATATTAGGCTGCATGAAAAAAAAAATTCACAACAGTACCCGTATCTAGAAATTGTTCAGTACCGCCCACAAGAAGGGGAGGGGCAGTAGGGTATCTAGTCCCAGGCATTTGGAGAACTTGGCCTCTACGCCAGCGTGTCATGAGCATAAAACAAGACAGAGGGATGCCTGGCGAAGATTTCTGTGGGCGGCACTGGTTCTGTTATTATTTTACAGTATAATATGAGAGTTCATTTTATTATGATACTGTACATCCGTTCCAAGGGAAACGGTATAGTACTGTCAATGGGGATTTTGAGTCCGTTTGCTATATAGTACTATATGTATACAGTGGGCCTATATTCTGTTTTATAGTTATAGGCCATGTGATACAGAAAAGTCTGGAGTTTGTTATTGTGTGTGAGAGTGTACTTGTGATTAAAAAAAATTACATAGGTATTGCACTTATTTACCAGTTTCGACAACAATTTATTTCACTTTCTATTTTATGACAATGGGAAACAAAATAAAACGTGTTTTATATTCCCTTTAAGAAATATCTTTTTTTTTCGGAGTTTAGTACAAAACCCTAAAATTCTAGATTTTTTTTTAAATCAACGCTTGGCTTAATTTAATTATTTTAAAATATTTTTTTAGCTGACTTTTAACTGAACAGTCGTATTTATTATCTTCTCTGTCGGTCCATTTCGGAGTTAAGTATAACCTATAAAATTGATGTAAAAAGAAAAATGGGGTAGCTTTATTTCAATTGGCACTAATAATCCAAAGAACTGTATCTTAAGCAATTTTTTGTGTGTGTATTTTGTAATTATGATAGTAAAATATTATCACAACTTGATCTTTCTACTGATTTCACGTTTCCTTGATAATATATTCAGTCCCGGCTCCAGCTTTTTTTAACTGTAGGAGGGGACAATGGGCCAAATCTAAAGCATATCTACAATTAGATTAATGGGCAGCATTAGTTTGGAAGTCCCCCCCCCAACTTACGTTTTCTTTTTCAAACTAACCTTCCAGTCCACAGTCATGCAGATACTATTAACAGTCAAAATTGAGTTAATATTAATAAGTCAATGAAAATAGACCTAATTATGCCTTTAATAATATAACATGAACGTGGTAATCTTACTTGTAATTTGTGGTATATTATCTCACCTGCAATATGGTAAACCCTTCGTTAAGAATAGTTTCCTCAATCTCATTTGCTTTATCCACACCATCAGGTTTTATTATGGCTAATGTTCTCTCAATTTCGACAAGTTTTGAATCATCTTCTGTAGGTTTAGACTCTTCCGTATCATTTTCTTCAACTGTATCTGTATTATCTACATTTTCGTCGTCCATGTTGACGTTCACGACTTTGACTTTCTGTGTTTAATCTTGTTTCCATGGTAATATCGAAAAGCGACATCTCTTACGTTTGATTTTCATAATACAATTTGTCAACATGCCAGTATAACTCAACATAAAATATCTATATGTATTTTTTGAAGAAACTAATATATATTTTTTAACTTTCCATGTGCATAAGAGGAAATAAAGGTTATTACTTTATTATTTATCTGTTATTCAAATTCCAGTTAAGTTCTACACCAACTCGTTGACAAGAAAGACATCTAACGTCTACGTTCATTGTCTAACATTATGAAGAATCTTGTAAGAAAAACAGTCATTCGGCTAAAAAAATGTTATTCTAAATTTTATAATAACAATTTTCTAAAAGTATTAAACTAATCCAATCGTCGATTTCAACAAATCTAGAATTCGGGTGGGGGGGAAACGGAACACAGCTGTGTGCGTGTACTGACTGTAAAAAAACCTCATATATTTTATTCTTTATCTTATCCTGTAACAGGAGCAAGAACTGATATATATCTATACAAAAAAATACTTTACAAGGTTTCAGTTTGAGATCTTCACCATAACACATCCTAGCAGTCTCATAGAAATATGAATATCTACGTTTGTTGTATGATCAACTAAACAAGCAAGCGTTTGATAGTTTGAATCTGATTGTTGGAGTTGCGTAGCGTGACAAAACATATAATTATAACATTTGCAATTTTACCGACAGTATTAATTTGAGATTCAAGCAAGTTACCGTTATTAATAAAGGTATAGGTAAACAAGGAGATATTTGGCACTCCACAAATATAGTGTGTGTTATTCTTATGCCATGTTTTTATGTTTCACCTGATTATATCCAGAAATTAAGTGACTACGTGTTGTTTTTTCCAATCCTTAACCTTCTTTTTTAAATTTCATTTGATGAAGTAACGTTCAAAAGTTTAGTTACTACGTGTAGAATCTCATGAGTTGTTATTTTTGTACCATATTGTTAAGTTTAATCTGATGAAGGAATGTTCAGTGATTTATTTATTTACAGTAAATATTGAAGTACTGGGCCTCCTCTTTAGTTGCTTTTGATTTTTGTTCCTAAGCTTTATGCGATGAAGGAATGACTAATTATTATTTACAGTACGTGACTGTTAAAAGGTGTTGCATGTAGAGTCTTTTGTGTTGTTTTCCTTGAGTCATGTTTTTAAGTTCCATCTGATAAAATATAATTCTAAGGCATGAGCGTACGCAGAAAGTTTTCCGGGGGGGGGGGGCAAAGTAGTGTGAAATTGCGAAGTGAATAAAATATTCATACACATAAGCTGAATGAATAAAAAAAGAATTATGTTTCCCATTTTCCAGGGGGAAGGGGCAAGTGCCCCTCTTGCACCCCCTTCCCCTGCGGACGTCCATGTCTTAAGGATTAGTTATTTATAGCAGAAAGGTTTTATTCTTAACTGTGTCTCTTGTTATTGGGTTTCTTCTGTAAAAAAGTAATGATCAGAAGTATATAAGAGTATATTACTGCTATGTACAGTGCTTCCTGAGTTATTTTTGAGCCTTGTTAAGTTCCTCTGAAGGACTAATAATCAAATGTATATAACTACTACTACTACTACTACTACATACCAGTGTCTCTTGAGTCTTACTGCTAAGTTTCTTCTGAAGTGGTAATGATCAAGAACGTGTAAGTGCTACTATTTGTCAGTGCTTCCTGTGTTTTTATTCTTGAGTCTTGTTGCTAAGTTTCACTAGATGAAGTATGTGAGTGTGTTACACGCCTCACAGTGTTGACTCCATGCTGTCAAAATGTTAAGTAATAAGATGTAATCAAGTTGTCGCACTGCACTATTACTCTCTCTTGCTCTTGAAGCCGTAGGAATTCTCCCAGATTTATTGATCCAACAGGAACTAGGATTTAATGTTTTATACTCTTCGTACGTTCTGTTGAATTTTGTAATTCATAATTACAACTTTCATGCACAGATTTTGTTAACAAAAGAAAACTGAAATTTCTGGCTAAATTTGCGAATAATTGAAAGTTTTCGTTCGATTCAAAATAACAGATTTTGTATTTCAAGTTAGGTACGAATACTGCGCCTGATAGCAATAACCAACATTGCCTTAGGATTAAAAGCAAATATGCATAAAATCAATAACTTATCATTAAACTACAATGCATGATAGGTAATTAGACTGACTACCAGAAAATAAGTATGGCTTCCTGACGTTTAGAAATTGGCAAAATTGTTTATTAAGTATGAAGAAATATACATAGAAATGACATTTAATGTGCATATTTATGTAATATTGCCAATTTTTGTTTGTTTGTTACTAAGCGTAAAACTACACAATGAGCTATCTAAGCTTTGCCAGCCGCAAATATCAAAACTCGATTTTAAACATTATACGTCCTTAAACATACAGCTGTGCTACCAGTGACAATATTGCTGAAAGATAGCTAGTCACGTGAGAGTATAGGCATGTGTGAGTCATGTTATTTTTTTCACAAACTATCACCCGAGATTCAACGGAAATCTATAGTTAATGCTGAGGTCCCCCGGTGGGTCAGCGGTAAGTTTACGAACTTAAAACGCTAAACTCCAAGGTTCAGTTCCCCGTAGTAGACAGGGCACAAATATATCCCATTGTGCAGCTTTGCACTAAAAAAGCCAACAACAGCAGTATTGCTCGTATCTTGTTCATAGCTAATGCTTTCTATCGAAATTTCTCGATTCAACTCTTATTTCTTTAGATATAATAAACAATATAAATGAATAGTGTTATCTAAAAGTATGTTTATTTTTACTTTCAATCTAAGATTACTAAGTTTTTCATTCACATGATTGGTGATTAATTGGTTAAATGGTTAGGTCAATCTAATAGTAATCTAAACTCTGTCAAGCTGCTGAAGCTTATTTACCTTGGGTGAAGGTAACTATTAGGTTCTTCATTTAAAATCTGTTTTATTTTACAGATCCTTCCAGAACTTACTTCGTGTGTTATTTTAACATTTAAACCAACTTTTATTTAAACTTTATAGTAAAATTAATCAAACAGAATGAACTCTATAAGAGTTGTTTTCGTGTTTGTTCTACTTCGTACTAAAAGTGGTATCAAACAGTATGGGGGAGCGGGTGTGGCCTAGTGGTTAGCGTACCGGGCTGCTCCGAGGGCCCGAAGTTCACGTCTCGTTGTCGCAAAATTGCACTTCGCACATTGGAACTGTGAGTATGATATAAGTGGCAGTAAAATTGTACTAGTCGATTATATAAGCCAAAGAGTTGGCGGTGGGTGCTGTTGACTTTTCCTCTCGTCTTTCAGTTTGGGTAAATTAATCTTATATCAGTTATTTTATTCTTGACAAGTAATGTGCTTTTCTTCTAAATTTTATCAAATAATACAAATTATTTTGATATTATTATGGTTTCTTTTTGTGCCTTGAGATACTTTGTATCGTACGCCACTTTGATTTTTTTCAAAACATTCTTTTTATCGAGTACGTTTTCAACAATACATTTATACTTGCCGTAAGATCTTAATTAGACTAGCATGCATATGCACTCTCTGTGAGAAACATTATTCTTTCATAAGTCACTGACTGAACAATAAGAATTCATTCTTCGTAATATACGTTTTATGTGAAAGACAGTGTAATCCCTAAGAATTTTAAAATCAACTGTCTTTTGTGGTTCATAACAGGGATCGCAAGGAATGCACGCAAAAAAGCCTCTTAAACAGTAAAGATTCAGTCCAAACAACACTTTAAAACCTTAACTATTGACTGCTATAAATATGCACAAAAATAGCACGCATATTAGACTTACCAGAAAAAGAAAATCCGCTCAAAATGGCCCGTTTGTAATTCTTCTTCTTCTTATCATTATTTATTCTTTTGCCAGCATACAACAAAAATGGCTTGGTATATTGCACCCAAACCTTTTGTATAATACTAAATAAGGTAATACAAAAGTCGTAGAGGTATTGAAAAGTCGAATTGATTCTTTTAGATAAGCTAAGAAAATCATAACTCTAGTGTAATCGATGTTATCATTACCCCTTGAAGTTAGCTTTCTTATAAATATGTGGTGTTCCTTTTAAAAGTTTAAGTGCAGGGTGAAATAGGAATTATCAGCCAATAATAGATGAATATTAAATGACTGTAGCATGTAGATACTCAATGCTTTGTCCACTATACAATCGGTGTCTTTAAGGAGCCAACCCATATATTATTTATGATGTGAAAACAGTTTCAGCTAGCTAATAGGTATCTTTGTTATCATTACAATGTATAAAGTTAGCCACCATATCCAGTAATCCTTTGCCCATAGTTGAGCGTTAAAAAAGACAGTAAATAAGATAAATAAAAAATTGGAAGTTTGAAAATCTGCAAATAGGGATCGCAAAAAAGTAAAAAACAAAGATGACGATACTGCAAACATTATTTACTCAAACTACAAATCCCTATTTTTACTTCACTAAATGTAATTCTAGGTAAAAGCATAAAACCAAAATAGGAGTTTGTAGTTTGAGTAAATAATGTCTACACCATCTCCAGCCTTGTTTTTCTTACTTTATTTATGGTCCGTATTTACAGGTTTTTAAACTTACATTTTTTTTATTTTTTTTAAAACAAAGTGACAAATGCACTTTATAAAATTATTTGCTTATGCTTAATCAGTGACTTGTCTTTGCAGATACGAGACAATGCGTCCCTCGGTGGGATATCGGTAAGTTCCTGGACTTAAAATGCTAAAATCCGGGGTTCGATTCCCCGCGATGGACACAACAGATAGCTCAATGTTACTTTGCTCTAAAGCAAAACAAAGAAACAAGACATGGCACTACGGGTGACATATTTAGCACTTTTATTTTGGGTTCACTTTGAATTCCGGACTTTTTCACAGTGCAATATCACAACAGATAGATTTGTGTTTGAAGGGAATTATCACAGCCTTTCTGAAGAAAGGATGAAATACAATTCGTGTTACGAGATTGTTAAACGGTGTATAATTAAAGGGTACACTTCGAAAAAGTGTGAGTTTGGTGTTCTTCCAAAAAGTGAATAAACGTACAGAGTAGAGCGTTTAGGAGGCAAGTCAGAATAAAAGCCACCATCTGTAAAGACTATGGTTGCGAAAGAGAACCCATTGACACAAAAATCGCGATGATGTTGGGTATGTCTTCTGGAACTGTGAACAAGATGATAAACAAGGATTTGAAGCTAATTATCATTCTCAAACCAAAAGTTCATAATCTTTTAATCCCATAAACGCCTGCTTTCATGAGAAAGATGACCAAAAACTGGAATCTCAACAATCCCATTCGTCCATAACTGTCAATTCTCCCAATACAGCTCTTTTACTATGGAAAGTTTGTCAACATATGGTCTAAGATTGACCTCGGCGTCCTTAGATGAAGCTTGTTATAATGCAATTTACGGGGTTTAGCAATAATGACCATCAAAATGAGCAATATCAACAATAGAGAAAGTACTTCTAAAGGTAGTTCAGGATCTTGAACATTGTTTTTTTTAAGTGCGATTAACCCCGAACAGAATATATTTGTTTTAACAGATGAAGCATTACTTCATTCCAAATTCCCAGTATCATCGAAAATGCTTCTTGCAGAAGTTTAGATAGTAACTTAACTGATACTTTATTTTCATTCTAAATATCACGCTCATGAAAATCGGCTATGATACAAAAGTTAAAGGTAGGAAAGTAACAGATGTAGATAGAAATTAAATTTGCAAACACAAAAGGCTTGAACAGATGGTTGCATACGTTACCATGAAACGTGACAACCACAAAAAAATATAATGTCGTAGTATAACGGCATATATGAGAACTGTATTTTAATACCGTTTGGCATTACATAGGTAGTTTGATACTACCGAAAATTTATTGCTTTGAGAAGGACATGCAACTACCCTTTCCGACGCAAAATATTTATACATTCAGATCATAAATATGTGCTCAGATCAAGGATTTTGAATTTTTCAAGACGGGGATACGCTTGTACTTAAAGCATTGGGAAACAAACGCATATGAATAAATATGAAACACCAGGACCATCTAAAAAGAAACCCGTAACAAGTTGTACCCCAGCCGGGTAACCTTGAAACAGGTAAAAATTTATGAACATAAAGATGAGTGGCAAAAGCTGTCCACGTGCCATAGGCAACAGTGCCGGACACAATCAAGAAGAAACTTCACCTGGAATAGCGACACAAATCACGTGTACACAAATTGCTTCCAAGACATATTCGTTTAAACGTTGCAAAACTCAAGCAGCTGGAGAATGAAACGTATTGTATGCTATTCCGTACAAAGACATATCGGTTAAGTCGCCGGACGCAGCGCCTATGGATTTCTATTCGATTGGACTGTTGAAATGGGCACTGGGAAACGTCGTCCGTGTACACTAGATGAATATGGAAACCCTGCAGAAAGGATTGGTGTGCTTTTGACATGACAGCCTTATAAAGGAGCCATTTATAGTATAAGCTATACTGTTGGGACATTGTCAAAATACATGTTAGTCAGACAAAGCATGACTAGACGTGGCAACATCGAAATAATAACGCGGTGAGGCTCTTAAAAACCGTTTTAATATAACGTACCCAACCTCTGTTAGACTAAAAGCTATAAAGATTGACTTCAAATTAGTTTTAATTGCCAGATTTATTTAGAAAAGCACTCACACACACAAAATGGAAAAGTTGCATTTCTTAACTCACCAACTGGAATTGATTTTGTTAAGCCTTTAACTTCCTTCAAAACTTCTTTGAGAATTTGATAGAGCTTTGATTCTCACTTAAAAAAAAAAACAGCTTCTGTAAACTTCATCGATGAACGCGTTACCAAGAATAAATTTGTTTAAGAATACAAGTGCTGTAGTTAAAATATATTTATCGCGTTAAAAAATGCTTTGAAAAGTGACTAACATTGTTTGAAAAATTATTTGTTAAATAGCATCAACGAAGTTTAGATTCTTCCTGAAGGAACTTAATCCTCAGGTAAATTTAAGATTTATGATCTCAGTTTTATATATTTTCAGCAAACTTACTTATTTAGGAAAGTGTACTGAACATTTTTCCCCTATACCGGAGAACATCAATGATTTGTTGTAAAGAATCTACTTTTTATCCCGCTGAGGCGTCTGTAGCTTTCTGAGCGGTGTTTTTCTCCGCGATATATAGAAATTCAAGTATATTTCAAGCAGACCTATGACTGAAGACATTTAGTTTTGATCCATTTCCTGCAGATCGAAAAGACCTTGTAAAGACCATTGAAAATGACGTCATTTAGATAAAAAATAACGTCATGATGTGCATGCTTACGGATATCGGTTTGACCTTTAAGCAAAGTTAATATCTGTATAGATATACAATATTTAATACTCATTCAGTGATAACTGTTTTGATAGTAATAACTTTTATAATAAGAATGTTTAAGAGATATGACGTCAAACAGACAGGAAGATACACTTCAGTAAAATAACCAAGCTTATAATTACCTTTTCGAGAAAAGAAAAGTATTATGTACTATTGGTGATATGTTCATTAATTTGAAACTTAAAACATTAAAATAACCTTATTGAATCGTAGATCTAAATAGTTTGACGGGTTATTGTAAAGCATGAAGCTTCACAATGACTATTTGTGCCATGCCCTTGACTGTATTCGAACCCAGAATTTTAGAGTTACAAGCCATAAGCTTATCGCTAAGCCTTTTGTTTATAGATTTAATTACTTCAGTTAACTATTAGTCTACCAAGCACAAAAGAGATATATGTTCGATTAGAATCGTCCAGTATTTGCTATTGACCAGAAATATTTTTAAAACCTTTAGCAACTCTGCAATTTAACAGTCTAAGTCGATCGTTAATTATTTTTAACAACTGTAAAATTAACGATGATTAGTGATCGTGTAGTCCACTAACGTATTTGTTAGCGGGTATATTGTTAATGTATATAAATGTGTTCAGCACCAGACGGACGACTGTCTGGTGATTATTTAAATTGCACAGAAAGCTAGGGATGAACGTGCGCTAAGTATTAAAGAAATATTAAAGGCTGCTACAGATATTAGCATATAGAAAAGAAGGCAAATAATGTAAGGACTAAGAAGCAAAGCAGATCGTTTGCTTCCCAATTTCAAGTGGTTTTCTAGTTATAAATCATCCCGCACTCTGATTTATTGAACTTGAATCAGTAACACGAAGCTTAGCAATAAATTGACATTCAGCATTTTGTTTTGTTTCTTAAAGTTTTGAATATTTGGAATTTCCTTTATTTTTAATAAAAGAAAATAAGAATGTGAGGATTCTAAAATAATTTCTCGTTTTTAAATTTCTGTTCGAAAGCGCTCGAGTTTTTTGGTTTTTTTTCTTTTGTATATGATCCTGTGTGCCAACTTTTTTATCAGAATATATTTTTATAAAGGTGCTATTAAACGTTTGTAATACGTGACGGAAAATGTGAAATGTATTTTGTGTATATTATTCATAACATATAAATCCCCCGGTAGGTAAGCGATAATTTTACGAAGTTACAAATCTAAAATCCGGGATTAGATTCCCGCAATGAATAGAGTGCAAATAAACCATTGTGTAGCTTTTCATTAAAAAAAAACAACAACGACACATAAGCTATAGAATTTACTGAAAGGTTATGAAAAAAAATGGAAATATTGTTTTTACTTAAATATTAGGAGATATTTCAGGATGTTGCCATAGGAGTGACGTCAGGGTGTCACAGAAGAATTTGTTAAGTTCAATAAAAATGTTAGTTGTCCTTTTCTAATATAAAGAAGCATTTAAAATATCGATTATTATCTCTAGTGGAATATAATCCAATTGATAAAATACATATTTTTGTATAATCTGAAGAAGTTCTTCAAAAATATCAGAATAACTAAACAGTTCAACGTTACGTATACACTATTAATAGGAAAACAAAATGTTGCCCAGAATATGTTTCTTCTTCCCAGTTCTCTTAAAATGAGTATAGAGTATACTACAATATCCGTATTAAACATTTTTAATGGCAGTTGTTTGACTTCGTTTAGTCATTTTACTAAAAATAAAAAAATAAAAAATCGGAGAAAGGACAACGTCTGAGAATGCTACATGGTTGTTATATCTTTCTCCCATCTTCATTGTTAACTTGAAACATTTTGTGTTTTATTTTACACTAACCTGTGTTATCATTAATAGCTCTTTTAAGTAGAACTACATAGAAAAATACGAGAAATAAATGCGTTGTTCCAATAAGGATTTACGAGTGGGATCTATAAAAATACGAGAAATAAATGCGTTGTTCCAATAAGGATTTACGAGTGGGATCTATAAAAATATATGACATCGACATTGACCATAACCTGAACAGTTTGAAAATTAAAAGATAGATGGACTTTGACAAACAGACAGATGGATTACTGAAAGAAGAAGTAGATAAATGAATAGATTGATGGTATGATAGACTTTCCCAGGTTTTGATGGCCCTTTATCTTGTATCACCAGTTATATAAGTTACAATAAGATAGGCAAAGGACCTCAGATAAACACTGACTGTAAAGTATTGTAACTTTGGATACGTTGTTTAATATGTATTAAGAATGCTTTTAAAGGGCAGTTTAAGTTGGTAGCGCTCTTAAAAAAAGTGAAACATTAAAAGCCGCCGTTACAATAATCCCCCTCCTGATCGAACAGAAATTAATATTTGGATACTGGTGATAAGACGACACCTACCTACATTGAATATTTTCCGGTGTCTTACGATACCTACTAGAAAGCAAAATCCTTATGGAGGAGGAGCTGAAAATATAAATTATCTCATTAAAAACACTCTCGACGAGCTTTAGTACCAAACTATGCTCTAATTTTATTTATTTATATGTGTACAAGAACACGCAATAAAGAAATAAATCAAATATTCCGAAATGCTCGTAAGAAGGTAGAAAACGTAAATCTTGGAGATAATGCGGTCGAAAACTTGATTTAAGTATTATAAAAAAGTACAGTATAAAGAAGAACAATACATGCAGAAAAATTAACGTTGTGGTACGTTTCCACAAAGCTACGCAATGGGCTATCTACGCTTTTAGCGTTGAATGCATGTAAACTTATCACTTACCCCCCCCCCGGAGGATCAGAAAATAATTTTTTATATAAATATATATGTACGTAAGCCCTATGTTTAAGTAGTCTAAGTAACACTCGTTTTAGTATTTTAATTGGCCAATTACATAAAGATCAAACTTGTAAAAATGCTCAAAACAACCATCAATCTTCACTCTGATATCACCATGTGCGATCCTAGTACATATTTAATAAACGTGCCTGCTGTTGTCAGGAGAACATTTTTTATGTTTAAGACTCTAGGAACAAAAGCAAAATACGACATAAATAGAGAACCCGCTAAAATCAGTTAGATTAAATATTAAGTAAAACAACTGATTTATTAACAGTGTTTTAGGGTGAACTATGGCAATAGTTCAAATTTATTGTTTTTCGCACCATAATTATCTATTTTCATTTGTCAACAATGTTATGTAACACTTCTTTCGTTATGAATATCAGGAATGAAAAAATTATAACAAGGGAAGAATATGGCGTTCAATGAATATTCAAAATAATGAGGTCGCAAATACTTCTTTTTATGAAATCTCGTAATGTTCTTTGGAAAAAATATTTGATTGCAAAGTCTACATTTTGAAGTAGAGCTAACTTTTGTGGAGTTATGATGTTAGAAAAACACGTAGGTTCAAGAAGTCTTGATAGAAATAAATAAAAACCCTATATCCCGAGCACTTTCGAAAGGTGGACCTTTCTTCTTTAGGGGCAAACTGGGAGTTTTATGGAGTTATAACGTCATAGCATCCAGTCCGAAGTCTCTGTTTATGAGCATGATATCAAGAGTATGCCTACACACGGTGGGTTGGTTTGGTTTGTTATGAATTTCGCGCAAAGCTACACGATGGCTATCTGCGCTAGCCGCCCCTAATTTAGCAGT
>NW_013665667.1:648011-665585 GCF_000517525.1 Limulus polyphemus | reverse complement strand
GACGGGGATTCGAATCCGCAGATAGCGAGTCGAGCGCCCTAACCAACTGGTCATGCCAGGCCATTATTACTATGCAACTTACAGCGGTATACAACGTTTTTTTTCGTTGTTGTTAAAGATACCAAAGATGTTTATTTCTGTTTTGCTTGTATATAACAAGCAAAACGTATTATGATGTTTTTACTTACATCACTGACTTTAGACCGTTTTCTAGAAATTAGAAATATTATGCAAATAAGACGTCAAATTCAAATACAATGTAATTTTTGCTAAGAAGTTTTTTATTCGTTCAATAAGTTGTATAAGCTCTCACGAGAGAATAATATTTTAGTACAATAGCATCTCGTGCAGTTTAGCCTTCTTTCGTTTCTTAGCTTACGCTGGGAATAAGTTAATTCTCTGTTTATACGTGGATATCTGCGCGCGCGTCAAGACAAAACACCACTACTGTTACCCAAAGTAAGAAGTTTTAGGTGATCTTGGCTGACTTCGATTTTATGCATCTAATAGTCTTTTTGGCATAGTACTATAAAGTTAGTGAAATTCGTTAATTGTTCACAACGATGCAGAGTCTGCCTTAGACGATAAAAAAATATGTAATTACTCGTTTTTTTTTGTTTTTTTTTTTACAAGGTCCAGTAAGAAATAAAAGTTTTAAACAGGAATCGTTTGAGGCTTTAGAACCACCTAAGTTCATAATTGATTTTTACACATAATCACATTAGACAATGAATTTTTTTCGTCTCATGGAGTTGAAAGAAATATATTAAAGTGTAAATACACGATAATTAAACTCCAAATGTCAGAAAACTGGCTTCAAGTTTGTTTGTTGAATTTCATGCAAGACTACTCGTCAGCTACCTATGCTAGCCGTCTTTAATTTTGAAGTGATAGACTAGAGGGAAGGCATTAAGTAAACGTCACCTACCACTAATGCTTGGGCTTCTCTTTACCAACAAAAAATTGAATTAACTGTCACAATATATCACCCTCACGGCTGAAAGGATGAGCATGTTCGGTAACGGGATTCGATCCCGGGACCCGCAGATTGCGAATTGAGCGCCCCGGCTTAAGAATCATGCATTTACTGGGACACATTTCTTTGTAGTTTTATTATTATAATTGTTCTGTTTTTTTCTTGTATATTCTAACTCTCTAGTTCGAACTAAAATATGTGGATTTTGTTTGTATTATAATTAGCGCAGCCATCCTAAAGTCCAAGAAAGGAAGCTTAAATCCAATATATAGATGTTTCCAAGACACATTCCTGATTTTCACAACGCTAGCAAGGACAAAGTACAGAATGTTATGGATTTACTTTTGCTTTGAGCGCTGAGTAGAATTGAGATGATTAGTCATTAAACTTTGCATATAACTTTACTGTAGCATATCAAAAACAATGGAACAACAACAAAATCAAGGTACATGCTAATGTAAAAATGCTACTTTAAAAGTAAATTAGTCGTGAAGTCTTTTTGAGAAATCAACGAGAAGACGTGTGTAATGTTCCCGTTAGACAAACGGGTACTATCAAGAACCTAGGTCAACATTTAGGTTTATTTGTGTGTGTAATGTTTCTGGTAGACAAACTGGTACTATCAAGAACCTAGGTCAACATTTAGGTTTATTTGTGCGTTTGATGTTCCTGGTAGACAAACTGGTACTATCAAGAACCTAGGTCAACACTTAGGTTTATTTGTGCGTGTAATGTTCCTGCTAGACAAATTGGAACTATAAAGAACTTAGGTCAGCATTTAGGTTTAGTTGTGCGTGTGATGTTCCCGTTAGACAAATTGGAACTATAAAGAACCTAGGTCAACATTTAGGTTTAGTTGTGCGTGTAATGTTCCCGTTAGACAAGCTGGTACTATAAAGAACCTAGGTAAACATTTAGATTTATTTGTGCGTGTAATGTTCCTGCTAGACAAACTGGTACTATAAAGAACCTAGGTAAACATTTAGGTTTAGTTGTCATATATCTTGGACTATTATTTGATATATTATTATACCTCCAGAAAATACAATTCATCTGTCTTCCGACGATGTAGTGTACTTCAGAGCTTATAAAACTAAACTTCAGGGTTCGAAGTCCCCAAGAGGAGACACATCACAATACTCCATCGTGCAGCTTTGCTTTGAAAAAAAAAAAAAAATAATTCAACAAATTTTTGTAATGATGTGAATCACGTAGCGTGTTTTTCTTTTGTAGACCCTACGTACGGCTACGATACAAGCACAAATAGTAACTGTTGGTTAAACAATTTTCAGTGAAACCAATTCATATCTTAGTTACTTAAGTAAGTACAATTTGCGGATTAGCTCTCCTATAAAGTGTCTTATAAATAAAAGTTACGCAGAAAGAAATTCCTAACATTTGTGAAATCGAATTTTTTAAAGAGTTTCCTTTAGAAATTAAACCTCAATACTGTAATGAAGTCTAAAGGAAATTAAAAAGTATGAAAAACTCCTTGATTTTATGAGGCTAGAGTGAGAATACAGGAGCTTGATTTTATTTCCAACGTTGGTATCTTGCTGATCTTATTAGCAATACTGTCTCATTAGGTAACTTAGAAGTTATATATAACATACTATACAGCAGTGGAAAACATTCCAAAGCATGTTTTCCTAAAGTGATAAGTGATACAAAAAAAAACGCTGGCTTTAAATAAAACCCATGCGCAGCCTTCGTGCTAAATGTATAATTTATATAGGTTGCGAAACCATTGTTGAACATATACAGAGGGGGCCATTATTTCTGTCTTTAAAATGAAATAATATTCCTTCTAAACTACACTTTTTTTAAAGAACAATACTTTTATCGCTCTTGCTATGTTACTTGCATTGAATAAAATATACTTATTATCATTCACATATTTATTTTCCTGCTCTGCCTCACTTTATTCTTTTCTCCTCGAGACAGGAAAATGACTTGGAAAAACGCATTTTCTAAACAGACTCCCTAATGGTCTCACATTTGGTCAGCTATAAGTTTTACGGATTAAAACGCTAAAAGAGCGCAGATACCCCATTGTGCACCTTTGCGCTAAAAAACGTACAAACAAAATCTCCCTGGTGAGAAAACTTTGTAATAAATTTACTCAATAGTATATTAAAATATATCATTTATATCTACTGTTTTAATAGTTTATAAATTATGTTGCCTCGCCATAAATTTCACTTAAACACGTGTAACGATGATGATATATGGAGAGTCAAAATTTTGGTGATGGAAGTTTATTGGAAGCTCAATGGTATTGCCCTCTGGAGAAAACTATTGATACTACAGGAAACATTATCTATAAGTAGAGAACTTTAAAACTTATGAATTGAACACATTTGAGAAATCTGGGATTAAAAGTAAATTTTAATTGTTAAAATTTTGCTACAGTTATTGTAAAAGTATCACCAATTATTAACATGTTTAATCTGTGATCGATTATTTTGGCGAATTATCATGAACAAATATTTTTAAATATACTCTGAGATTAACAAAATATGTACATTGAGTATTTAAATAAATTATAAAAAAATTCATATATATAGGAGTTAAATATTAAATAATGTAGTAAGATACTTACAGAAAATTGTTAAATTTTGAAGGATCTTAACGAAATATTTGTATCTAGTCGCTGAAAATGTACAGGTGTTTAACAAAACATTTGCATTCACTTGTTAAGTGTTCAAGGATCTTAACTGAATACCCATCTCTAGTAGTTGGAACATAACAAGTGTTTAACGAAATATTCACATCCACTTGTTAAGTGTTCAAGGATCTTAACCGAATACCCGTCTTTAGTAGTTGGAACATTCAGAAAAAGTCACACCCAGTTGCTAAATGTTCGTGGATCTAAACGTAATATTCACCTCTAATAGTTAAGATGTTCTTAGATCTTAAAATAGCTTCACCTAGTTATTAAACGTTCACGAATTTATTTCAGAACGTTCATCTCTAGTAGTTGAAACGTTCATAGATCTTAAGAAAACATTTTTATATAACTCTTAAATGTTCACAAAATAAGTATCAAATTACTTGCGTCTTGTAAGTAAAGTTTACGCATATTAACGTAATATTTACACCCAGTTGTAGAATTTTCATGGTTGTTAATCTTAACGTTCCCATCCCCCAAACTTTAAGAGTTCGTTTTCTTATGCGCTTGCGTTTAGAAGACGGTGTTTAGATTAACAAGACGTATCTGTCTCCATAGAGATGAACACGATGGAGTTGCGGACCAGCGAGTCTGAAGGAGCTTCTAAATCGAAAGATCCTGACGTCACATTAGGGAAGGCGACAACTCTGACTACTCCATGCGTGTTGCTGGCCCTGGGTCGTGAAGGAACAAACGTGTATCTTTTCCTCCTCGCTTTAACTCCATAATTTAAAACTTTAGAAATACTAAACCTTATCCATACTTTGCAAGAAGTCAAATGAATTGAAGTGAAATACATTAGTTGCCTAGGAAACTTGAGCAGCACATTTTAAGTGTTGCCGTGAAACGCCGGTTTCCCGGAGAAGATCATTTCCAGTTCTTTTATCTCCTGTCCGATTTGTCACGTTCTTGTAGTTATTCAGCCACGTGATATATGTTGGTGTCTACTGCTTAGATTGACACAGACATTGTACATCCCAACTGCCAAATTTTTTTTAAGTCTTCAACGTACAGACCGATATTTCATCATGCCTCCAAAACTCGAGAGAAAGAAGGAGACCCAACGTACTGATAGTCGTAAGTTTCTCCATTGAATCGTCCGTTAAAGGTTGTTCAGTCAAGTTAACAATCATAAGTTTTTCTTTTAATTAACAGCATTATGATTTTTTTTTTCAATTAACATTCTAGCGTCTATTTGTAAAATCAAGTGATAATTTTTTTAGTGAAACAAAAATTAACAAAATTCTCTATTCAATTAGTGTAAGTAACTTTATTTTCTGAATTACTGGTATAGATTTCTCTATATAAATTATCAGTCAGTTTTCATCAATAATTATATCGCATTTTGTCGAATTAATAGACAATATTTTTTTTTACTAACTTATCAATTATAAATTGCTTTAACAAATCTCATTGCTTAATTAATAATCACAAGCTGTTTTTTATTCATTGATAAAAATGCAGTAATATTTAAATGTTTATTGATACTTATAGCACACAAAGTTTAAATCTACAGCTCTGTGAACCAGTGTTTCTAGAGCATAAAACCAAACTATGTGAAAGCTTTATTTAGGTTTGAAAATGTTTATAAGATTATGAATCTGGTTCTTCAACTGAGCTATATGATTGAATAATTATACAGCACAGATAAAAGTAATTTTCTAGATATGTAATAATCTTATCAGAAAGTGTGGTGGCTGTGTATTTTTAGGGATGGACTGGATGTGACATGATGTACGAGGGAAATATATAACTAGAAGACATAATGGAAATTAATTGAAAATTTACTGTAATTTAAAACTTATGAGCAGGGAGATATAAAACTTTCTGTACACAGACTTTGCGTTTCGGGCAACATGTATTATGCTTCATTTATTCCTACAGTTATGATAAACTGAAAACAATTAATATACATACAGAGTATGTATGAACACATAAAGTTTTTTCTTTTTTTATTGTTAAGCACAAAGCTATACAATGAGCTAGTTGGGTAGTTGTGCTCTGCCCATCGTGGTTATAAAAACCAAATTTTTAGGGCTATAAGCCCTCAAGTTCGTCGCTGAGTCACTGAGAGACTCTCAATAAAGGAAAGCGAAAGTACAAGTAACACAGCAAACCTTTCCTCGTGATTAAGCTGTATTTACACGTTCATTGAATGAGCCTAACATTACCAATGTTCAACGTGTATAACATCATCATATGGAAACTGAACTTAATCATGAAGGTTTGTTAAGTTATAAGTATTTTCCATCTTGTATAAATTTGGATCCGTACGTGTGATTTGTAAAATGACTGAGGTTGTAATTCAAAATAATGAATTTTTAGAACAACCAAATAATAATGATAAAAAAATTGCTTCATTGGAAGTTTTTAGTAATATTATCTTAATTCACTAGATGTATTATTCCTTGCATGCTTATAAAGGAATACGGCCGCATAAGGTTAAAAAACACAAATGAAAACTAACAGTGCTTATGTAAAGAATGAGTAAAAAATGGCATTACAGTTACAGAACAAACGAAAAATTGGCTAGAAAGATTTATACCTCTTGAACGCGTTACAAATTATTTAATAAACTATGCCAAAATGGAGAATGTCGAAAAATAGACTAGAAATATAAATATGACTGCTCGACCATCACAACATATAACTCGCAGTATACAATATATAGATTATCACACTTCACTCTCACATTAAGCAGCTTTATTACATAACTCTGATTCACACGTTTCGAAAAACTTTCTTCATAGTTCTCTGATTATTCTGTATTGAAAGGAAATAACATCGACACTATTCCAAACAAAACACGTGACTATTAATCTATCTTCTTCATAGTATTATACTTACATGTGCTATTCATATAACCTAAATTTGAATAATTTAGAGCATATAATTTAATGCCATGATGCAAGAAACATTCACATTATCGCTGTTTGAACTATAATAATAATACAGCGTATCAAGAAGTTTTATTTGGTTAAGGGACGCTTTGTATCGCTTCTGTTTCGAAACACACACATACAATCTTTCTTCGTTATAATTTTGTCATAATCGACTAAAAAACACCACATTAACATTTTGTATTATTTCCGTTTCTAACACACAAGTTTTCTTGATATTAATTTTGCCCTAATCGATTAAAAACATGTTATTAGAATGTATGTTCAGTCAAAAAAGGAAAATAGTCTGGTAAATCTAAACATCACAAACACTCTAAAATATTTGAAAAATATTTCTTTGTTTTTGAATTTCGCGCAAAACTACACGAGGGCTATCTGCGCTAGCTGCCCCTAATTTAGCAGTGTAAGACTAGAGGGAAGGCAGCTAGTCATCACCACCAACCACCAACTCTTGGGCTACTCTTTCACCAACGAATAGTGGGATTGACCGTCACATTATAACGCCCCCACGGCTGAAAGGGCGAACATGTTTCGTGTGACGGGGATTCGAGTCGAACGCCCTAACCACCTGGCCATGTCGGGCCAAAGATATTAGTCAAAGCATGAAATTATAAATAAGAAATGGTATACATAAACTTGTTATCTTGTTGAAACACGTATCTAAACTTAACTGGCTTCGGACAAATAGACCAAAGATGTAAAAGTCCATGGATTCAGGCACTGAAAACATTTACTTAGAATAGGAATAAAGTTACCATAAAACGATACTCATTCACCACAGAAAATAAAACGATTGGTCAGATGGTCCACTACCTTTTTACGATACAAAGTGATTATTTAAACTGATTATATCTTAAGCACTACTTATTCTAGGAGAGTACAACTCATCTTACTAACACTTACGATTCTCAAACTGCTTTTGGTGAAATTTAGTTTTTCAAGAGCAAGTAATTTTTAAGTTAGAATAATTTTAAATGTGAGGCTTATTTATACGCAAGTTTTCTTGATTGAGGCAGCTAACTGTAATTTAATGATGCGTGTTTAGAAAGAGTGCATTATGGATTTTAGTGTCATATTTATATTAAATGCTTATTGATTAAGTGAATTCTAGCTTCAC
This sequence comes from Limulus polyphemus, assembly GCF_000517525.1. Classification (NCBI taxonomy): domain Eukaryota; kingdom Metazoa; phylum Arthropoda; class Merostomata; order Xiphosura; family Limulidae; genus Limulus; species Limulus polyphemus. The sequence continues at coordinate 657,921 of NW_013665667.1, read as the reverse complement.
AGTCTTTCAATAATTAGAAAACATCCCATAGTCCTGACGCCCAAGTTATGATGTTTCTGAAATAGTTTTTCTGGTATTTTAGGACACAATGTCCTTGTATTCATTATATTTAAGTATATTAAGCACACTGTTAATTTTAGAAAGTAAATAATTCAAAGATTATGAGTGTTTCTAATGACAAAAATAAACAGAAAAATAAGTGGACAAAAACTTTAAACTTTATTCAGCTTTAAAGAGTTTTTTCTTCATATGGTCAATTTATTCTTCTGGTAATTTGAGCTCTAAAGATAAAGGATAATCTTAAGAAAAGCGTGAGGTAGTCACTCTATTTTACGCGCATAATATATTAGTTAAATTATTTCTGTTGGTAACATAATCGAGAATTTGAAACCTAAATTGTAAATTTTATATTGAAAAGACAATATCATCATGGGCTATGCCAAAAATATTGGGATTTCTTTCGATCTAAGTTTTTAAAAGTAATGGTATCTAAATATGCTTACAAGCTGTGATATTAAGCTAAGCGATGTCAGTGTTTTTAATCTAAAGTCTCAAAGATATAACTCATTTTATCATCATTGTCAACGTGAACTTAAAGCAAGATGGAGTTATTATTGTATAAGTTTTCAAATGTTTATTAGTTCGTACAAAATTGCCCCATTTGCTGATGTATGTTAAATTTATCAACGAAAGCAGTAATTAGCGTGCCCTGGTTCTGGAAACTTTACAAAAAAATATATGATTAGAAATAAAAGCCATCTGGCGTTGTTTGCAATTAGAATGAGTCCAATCAAATTCTCAACATTATCTATTAATTAAAACAAAAGTAGAGAAAGACCAAGTTAGGTGTTTAAACGATGGAGCTCCACTCAAAAGATGATGCAAAGTTCGATTTCTTTTTATCATTTGTTGCAACTACCAGTGCTGCCGAAAGTAAGTATATGGTCTATTATTAAGCGATTTAGTTCGCTTGAATGTTGGCTGTTCTAATACATATATAGCATTTGTACTTACTTAGAAAGCGCATTATTTTTACTAATTAACATGTTCAGTTTCAGGTCTTCGTGTTATCTGAAAAGGATAATCATATTTTTACACGCAAGCATAAGTTCATTACGGTCATTTTTTGTTTTTATCTCGAACGTATTTATTTACCCACATCAACTCAAACTAAACCATAAGTAGAATATTCAATACCAATTGTTAGTGTGTGCGTTTGGGAAAATGTTTTTGTTTTTCATCGAAAACGTGTAGCTATTAAAAAACAGGAGAATACAAAGGGTTACTCACATTTTGTGTGAATGATCTGTACATGTTAATACAGAGTACTGTCATCATAGGAATGTGGCGCCAAGGGCGACATTTCTAGAACCTAAAAATTGGTTCGTGATGAAATCCCGACCGTTTGACAATACAATACGGCAACAGATAGATTTATGGCTAGAGGAATCTGTAACGGCCTTTCCAAAGAAGAAAGGATATTAGTATAAACAGATTGTTAAACGATGTAGAGCCAAAGAACACAACATTTCTAAAAAGAAAGCCTTCAATGGTCTTCATGAACTCATAAAAATCGCACAACAGAATACTTAGGACAGCAACGGGCTCCGAAATCTATCCCAAGCAATCCAAAATAGGTAATACCATCACCTGCAAAGTAGAGGTAATAGTCACGGAAGAGAACTTTCCAACCAAAAATTCCATTGCTGGACATATCTTCTGGTACTGTGAACAAGTTAATAAAGAACGATTCGAATTTGGTGAAGATTCTAAATCAAAAGTTTACAAGCTTCGAGCCACAATTCGAAATCAAAGACAGTTTTGATGAAAAAGATAACTGGAATCACAGCAGCCATATTTCATCACATAAAATCCAAACCTTCCAAAGTAATTTAAATGAAATTCTATGACTTTGACCTATTCTAACGTGGTCTTAGAGGGTCTGTGGAAAGGTTGTCAGGTAGTGTGATGTAAGACTGATCTCGCCATCTTTAGCATAACGCTTGTTACAATGGATACTGCAGTATCGGATCATACTGAGTGATTAATCCCATAAAACAGGGAACGATCGATGATGAAGAAAGTAGTTCCAAGAAAGAGCCATGGGACCTGGATCATCTTTCTTACAAACGGAGATTAATCTCAGTATATGGTTCCCAGAAACAATATTTGTATGACAGTTAAGTCTTGTAGCCAAAGAGCCAAAGGTTAAGATAACTAGAATTACCTTTTTATATATTTAACTTTCGGAAACACGTTTCTTCATATTCCTTTGTAATATCTAGAAGTGACCATATTTTATATATTTTGTTTGTTTGTTAACAACACAAAACTACATAGTGGGCTGTCTGTGCTATGCCCACCAAGATTATCGAAACTCAGTTTTTAGCTTCATAAGTCTTCAGATTTAACGCTGAGTCACTGGGGCTATTTTGTAGGTAAAAAAAAATTTAGGATCAAAATATTTGTATATTTGTTCATAAAGCGTTAAACAGAAACAAACACTTCAACTGAGTGCAAACTATCTGTACAAATAATGTAAAGAAATGCTACCTAAAAGTCATATTATGAAAAGTAAATTATTACGTTTCCAAACAATGTTACAAGATATTAGCATATGTATCAGCCAAACACTATAAACTATAAACACTACGTGGAATTACCGAGGTCATATCAATTAAATTATTTAACGTAAGCAAACTGAAACAATAAAATACACGCATAAACATTACATACAAGTGTCATTCATTCATATATATATATATATGTGTGTGTGTGTGTGTGTGTGAAACACATAATCAAGCTATATAATTACTTTGAAATTTATCCTAAAATATCATATGTAAGAAAATGAAAATAAAACTATCGATAGAAATTGTTTAGGCCTAGATCTATAAATTTAAAGTGTATTATAATAGATTTATCATTAGAGGGAAGATAACGGTGTACTATAACGTAAAACATTTAGATTATATAAAAATTGTGATGACTAATTACATTTATTTAACTTTTCTGTACCTTCGCTACCAGTGTTACAAGTGCCTCGCTAGGTCCAAACAGCTCGGCTAATTTGCTAATTTGTGTTAGGCCTAAACTGACATGCTGTACTAACGCAGTCTTTGTGCTGGTAAATACCTGAAAAATGCCAAACGTACCACTGAAGTATAACAGTCTAATTTTTATGAAATTTCTATCCCTGTTATCTTCAATATTCATATTTTTTAATCCCCAAATTTTAAACTCATAAACAATAGTTGTAAAATTTGTAAATAGTATCAAGTTCACTTTCATTAAAAAAAATATTTTCTATATGTTATAAATTATATGTTCGCTCTATATGAGTAAACATTTTATAATTGGTGTTAAATAAACACATGTAATGAAAACTATATTTCACACAAACACACACACAAAATAATTTTATAGAAGGAAGCATTTTTTAGGTTTCGGAAAGCATAACGGTGATTACTGATAAGTGTGATAAAATGTATATGAAACTTGACAAATAGTGTTTATAATATGAACATTTAAGAAATAATACACTAGCAATACAAAATATATGTAAAAACAACAACAACACTAACAATCTGGTATTAATTAATATACAGAGCTCCATATGAAGAATTAATTTCCCGCGATGCAGCCTTACGAAGTTAGTTTGTATTATCTGTTTTTAAGGTAAGGCTAGATACCACATTTGAGAAGTTAAAGTTTTATTATTTTACATTTCGAATACCGCATCGACATACCTGTTTTACGCTGGTTTATTATAAAGTAAACTTCATGTTCTCTACAAACAATCTATTATTCACTGAGCGATAGGAATGCTGTTGCTATTGTTAGTGGTTTTGTAGCACAAAGCTACACAATCGTTTACCAGTGGTCTGTCTACCTCGAGGAATCGAACGCAGAATTTTAGCGTTGTAAGTCTGGAGACTTAGCGCTAATTTACTAGGGGGACCAATAGGAATGCAAGAGTTTTTTTATTTTATTTTTTAAGTAACTTGAGTTTCCCTTATATTGAAAGAAATGGGAATGTGAAGGAAGATAATTCGTTAGCTCACTTTTCATTCCAAAACTGTAAAGTTGTAGCTAGAAAGCGGCGTTTCAAATTTCTGTAGAGATTACAAATAAATACTAAGGAAAAGGGTCAAATAGAGTTTTAAGTTTTCCATCAGTGGCCTTCGATTGTAAGTGTCCAAGTCGAGTGATAAACTGAAATTTTCAAACCTTATCTAAAAAAGGTTGTTTGTTGCTACAACTTTTTTGCTACGAAATAAAGTTTCGACCAACAGTCAACAAAGAAATCCTATGTAATAAATGCGTGACACTCAACACTTTCGGTAAGGGTTGTTCACTGAGAATCACATATACATTCGGGTAGATATATGATTATTGTAACATCGTAACACCCAGAAAATCATTGTGAAAATCCTACCAACACACTTACATAGATACGACTCCTGCCTAATGCTATTTTCTCATCTGAAACATTCGTTTTTGTTATATATATCAGTTACCAACACTTTGTGATATTTAACAGAAGTTTTTGAATTTTAATGTCCATGTGTTATCTTGTATCATATATTGTCGATATTGATTCGAATCCATAAACTAAAACACATATTAAACAATAAGAAACAGATAGTTTTATTAGTTGCTACTTTTATTTTAACCTTTTTAATTGAGTATAATGTCTTTAAAAAGGTGTTTAAAACTCAGAGAGTCAAATAAGCAGATGATAATTAATACAGAAAATGGATACAGATAAGTAAATTCTCATACATATAAATAGATGGCTAAAAAACTGGGTTGATGTTTGGAAACAATGATTAATGAAGAGGCGGATGGATGAATTTCGATGTAGTTATAAAGTATATGAACCATCAAAATCATTACGACCCTGCTTAATCTATGTTATAGAGTTATCTACCTGTAACTGTCAATTATACTTTAGGAAGAATGAACCAAGGAATATTTGTGAATGTCATTATAATTTTTCCAATACATTCATCACACTGAACCAGAGCAGCAGGATATAAGCATAACAACACCAACCCTCGTGACTCTGCGTGTTTGTTTCGTTTTTATCTTTGTTTCCCTTGACAGGAGTGATGAGTTTGTTTCATAAAAGTATTTTTTTCTAGCCTGTTTATGTAAGCTATATGTCTAAACTAATACTTATGTGTCTAAAAATGAATGAGTTTTTCTTTTTCATATCTTGTTCACAAAGATCAATTTTTGAGCATTTCTTGTTTTTGTATGAAATGTTATAGGCTTAGAATTTACAATAATCCGTCTCAACACCTTATTAACGTTTGAGGGGTTTTTTGTTGTTGTTTTTGGCACACGTGGAAGAATATTTAATGCTGTTTGGTGTAACTTCCAAAAGATTCGAACTTCTAGCATAAATAACTTTTGGACGTACTGTAGAATAAAAACATAAAATATTTCGTGAAATATTTTAGAGCTCCCATGAAACTACCTTTATTAACAACGATTGATAGTTTTGGTGATATATGATACTAAGGTATCATTTTTAAGGTATATATTTTACTGTTATAACATGATACCGTCAGTTGGAAGCACTAAAAAAAGCACTAATCTGTTTATCTTTAACCAGTTTTAATAAAAACGTTTATAATCAGTTTAATGGGGGGTTTTATGCTAATGATTAAAAAAAAAGCAGAATTTTAACTTCACATATTCTTCGAAATATCGAATCACAGGACTTAATATATATAAAACCTCATTAAATACAAGAAGACGTGGAGGCGACATGAAAAACAAAATCAAATGTGAAGGTAGATCAGAAAAGTTTGAAAACAATCTAAACACACGCTTCCCTTAGTTGTTATATTAGCTCTGACAACATAAATCATGTTTTATGATTTTTTTGTTCTACTTCATGTGAAACTGGTCGATAAAAGATTAATCTGTTTTCTATTTCTTTTCTCACCTATTTTAACGATAGTTTTTCTTGCTCTACACCTCTGTCATCCCATCCTCCTATAATTTTCTGTCACATATTTGGTTATATTATTTGAATGTAGTTGATCTTTAACTTTTGTTTGCTATTTAAGTTCATATAACATTTCCAATCATAGTTTATGTTGATTAAAATCAACCAATCTGCTTGTCCGAGATAATCTCAATTCTAAGCAGTCTACCTATTATATCACCAAAACAAGCTGTTCAGCATGTAGATTGCACAACTCCTCCAAGATGCTAAATCCTGTCTTCAGCTTAGGCTTTTCTACATTCTTTGGTGGAGCTGATGTTAAATTAGTTTTCTTCGTCACTAGAGATTGGACACTGGGAGACTTAGTTCAAGTGTCTCTCTTTTCAATCTGTTCATCAGGGATGGTTGATCGTGCGTCAGTAGAAGACCATGAAATCCTCGAGGTCTATGTCACAAAGTAAAACGTTCCCACCATAGTAATGTTGAGGAGTTTTTTAAGCATAGCAGCTCACCTTAAAATTGAAGATAAGTAAACTGACCACGAATTTTGTTTTTTATAGCATTAAGAATGCCGTGTCAACGTAGTTTTTGATAGGTCAAAAATTCAGCCAGCAACATAATATTGGTGGTGAACTGATTGGTCACTGCTGAATCTATCTAGCTAATGTTTTGAGGAATGATAGTGGCAACGAGACAACGGGTGTCAGTCTCTTACAGTGTGGTATGTGCACATTATCAAAAGAAATGCATCTCTAAAGCAATGGTTCAGCAGGATTCAAAAAGGGAGCAAAATTTTTCTCAACTGTCAACTTCCCTACTAGGCTACTTCCCATGATAGCAACTCCTAAAAGTTAGCTCTACTCACATATATGTGAGATTTTACACCATTGTCTCAATGTCTTAGGAGAGTATCAGTTCCAATAGGTAAGGAGAATTGAACTTTAGTATGGTCTTTATGTTGGTTATTGACATGTAGTCAGTGACTTTAAAAACACTAGTCACCTCCCTTGTTGCAAGTTAAATAAAACAAAGTTGCACAATGATTGGTTAACTTATAAAACTCAAAGTTACATTTATGTGTCCTAAACGAGATGTAAAATCAAACTACATAAATAAAATATCTAAAATCTTAAGAAGAGTTCAATTTTACAAATGGAATATATTCTATTTCTACTTCTGAAACAATTAGTATATCACATTTCTTTCATTATGATACAAACTAGTAATCGTGATCAGTCAAATAAGTCACAGAATCTATGGATACTTCAATTATTTCAAAGTAAAGATATGTTTTTACCACAAACAATGAAAACGTTGGATGAGTCCTATTTCACCCGTGGTATGGTGTAGATTATATTATATTTTCATCCATTTAAAATTACACGCTTATGAATAATTCCATTCAAAAATAAACTCAACACATTCTTTATCAACATCCAGTAAAACGTTACTTTCTCAGTGTGGCTTAGGCTAATAGCTGCAGTATTTACCAAACAATTCATCTCAGTATTGAATTCGGGCCTTAAAACTGTGTTATCTGATAATGTATGTAACACAGTATATATTAACTATTTGTGCAACATAAAATATGTGCAAACTGACACACACAAATATCTACAATAATATTACCTATAAAATATGACAGACATATAGCAGTCAGCAGCACATAATGCTCGTTATCACAACCATCTACAAACATCCGTGGGTTATGCCATCTGTTACTGTATGATCAACATCTATGAGTCGGGAAACCTAATTACTTTAGTATTACACAAAAACAGCACAAGAACAGGTACTATTCAGCAGAAATAGGCCTTTTCAACTGCAACTCGCACAACCTGGCTCACAATTTATGGCATGAAATACTATTAAATATTAATATTCAGACAAAGCAATGTAACAGCAGTACCAGGGAAAACAGTAAAATACAACCACTGCTACAGTAAACTACCAACACCCATAGTTGCACGATCTGTTACAATATCACTATCTGTGAGTGAGGAAACCCATTCATGTTGAGATTACTAGATAAATAACTAAGACGTGTGCTTTTTCACAGCAATTTATCACAATCCAAGTTATTTCCCATGCTGATTAGGAGCAACACTTGGAAAAATTGGTCACAAAATATCAGTAATACAATGAGAAGACTAGAAAGCCATGAATATCTTTAGTTAGATGCTGAGGCCAGGTGTTCATGTTTACAGGTCAATTTCTTCTGTTTTTAACATCAACTATATTTCAATGCTGAAAAAATCTCCAGTACTCCAAGTAAACCTGCATTATAGCTGTTTTGTTGGAAAACTGACTCTGCTTCTATTTGATAATAAGCAAGTTTGAATTCCTACCACTATTCGAATCCTTGGTTGTATGCACAATCCTGAATCAACAACCTCAGACTCTCCTACTTCTGAGTTTTAAACTTGACCCTGTGGTTCTCTACTGGGCTAAAGTTTTGGTGTCACCTAGCCACAATTACTGCATCCTAGTCATATAATTGTTCTCCATTTAAACCGTCAAGAACAGCAAGCACTAAACCATCCAAATCTACATCGGAAATTAAATTGCCTGTCTCTTCAGCTCGGCCATTCCAGGTTATTACTAGTTTACAATCCTCGTAGAAAAGACTCGCATCCCCCTTAATAGTTACTTTGAATGTTGGCAGGCTAATTTGTCTTACATCGTTATCAGTGGACTGGCAGTAAATACGATTGACCAAGTTCAGCTTCTCACCCATCAAATATCTGAGATACCAATGACAGCCAAAAGTACCTGTTCCTAAGAGCATATGGTGAACATGATAGTCGTGACTAAGATCAGTATGGCAATGTATCATGACTGTGTACAAGCCATCACGTGGCCTTGTATGATCCCCGACCTCCAGGTAGTTCCTGTCAGCTTTGACAGCCAATCTTTCCAATACATAAGATTCTTGGTTGTGCCAAAAACCATTAATTTTCTAGTCACATACTTGTCACTCTGCCAAATAATAGAACAGGTTCTATTATAGGACTTCGTCTTCACACTGCTTTCTGCTCATTGGTAGCTCAAACCACCAATGAAGTTTGGCTGAGTAGGTCGATGACCACCTTGAACTCCTACTGAGACTGTCATAGTTGGTTTCAAGATGTCTAGATGGCTTGTCACTAGGTGACCGGGTTTACAGGTCAATTTCTTTAACAAGCTGGAGGTAACCCTGGAAGAATGAGCTGGATCAACAACTCTGGAAATCCCTGGTTGTATTTCAACTCTCTGGTTAGAAGACCAGTTTAAGAACATGGACACAACCCTTTGAATTTGTGATGAAAGGGCCTCATCTAGAAGAGAATTTCCTCTAGAGTGTACTTCATTCCGAGATCTCGGTTTCACCTTGCTTTCTATTTCCTCCTTCTCATTGTAAGTCCTTTATAATCTCAATATAGTGCAAAAGAAAATAAATGGAATGCAGAGAATCACATCTGTCATAATCTACACAAAAACAAATTCTTGATCATGACACCAATAACATAGTTTGTGGTGTTCTCAGGTAAAAAGTGAACCAACAGATAAGTTCACTAAGATCACGGCAACAGAAAGTTCTGAGAACTTGAATGCAAGGTGTGATTAATTCAAACTCAACCAAGAGACACAGACTAGATAAATTTGTTTTACTTTGAATCAAATTCAATTTTATTGTCGTATTACACAAAAGAGAAATGGCTTGGTATATTGCACCCAAACCTTTTGTATAATACTAAATACCGTATATTTTTCAGTGTATAAGACGCACATTTTTACCCCAAATTTTGATGTCAAAATCTGCTTGCGTCCTATACACCGAAGGTATGAATAATATATATATATATATATACGTATATACACAATCCATCTAGTAAATATAATTTAAATAGGCATGCATAGTTTAGTTCAATTGAATGTAGTTATTTATAACAATAGTTAGTTTTTAAT
>NW_013665667.1:645747-647011 GCF_000517525.1 Limulus polyphemus | reverse complement strand
TGTTCAATAAATATCTTTCAAATGCGACTGTAGCTTTTTTCCCCCAAACTTTGTCTTCAAAATAAGGGCGCGTCTTATATTCCGAAAAATACGGTATGTCCTGCTTATAAATTCAAGACTTCATAATAATTAAATTTATCCTTTATACTTAAATTTCACACGTTCATAGGCTTAATAAATATGATTATTATAACAAAATATGGAACGTTACTTTGGAATTTAACAAAAAATGTAAACTGAAATGGTAAAATTATTAATAAAAGAAGAATTTTATAAAACTTTAAAAATTATAAACAAAAAAATATTCTATTAAGTTTTAGCTTTGTACATCTCTCTCTCACATTAAAAAGTAAATATTTAAAACAATGAATTATTTTTCTTTATATTGTTCGTTAGCGGTCTACAATTTTAAAACCATTCATCCTAAACTCCAAAGTTTATTTTCTTTTTCTAAAAATGACATTAAAGTTATTAGCATATTGTTTGTAGTTTTGTGCAAATTAGCATCTTTGCAAAAGAGTATATAGTTCGCTGTAATATTTGCATGAAGCAAGAATAATGTTTTTGTAACATTATCCTCTGAACACGAAAAGAATACGCTATGTAATTACAAATTTCAGGTAATAAAATTGCAGATTTAATTTTGATCTGACGATAGTTATTGTTAAAACTACCGCGATTGGGAGGTTAGAAAAACACACAAAAGATGTAATAAAGTAGACTGACATTATACGAAATAAAAATATATTTTATTGACTTTTCGAGGAATCGCTATCCTTCTAAGCTTAATCAGACCTACAAACTAGCTAAAGAAGAGTGGTTGTTTGAAACGTCGCAAAATTAAATTTTGATGTCGAATAATTGGACTACGTGGGATTAAACTTTATCTAGTCTGTGTGTTTTGACTACTCCCTTCCTAGTTCTGAGGGAAAAATGTAAAAATAAAACACTTTTAAACCTTCTAAATTGTATGATATTTAAATTGATAGTTCAGTTAAATCGTGTAATTTGACATCAGTTTTAAAATTACATAAACTGCGCACTGAGCTGTTTTGCATATAAGAGATAGATAAGCGAAAAGACGTCCCTTTTTTCCTTCCAAGCTATTTTTTCGACCCTTCTGTTGTTAGATATACAACAGGAAATTAAACTTGTAAAGGTTGTCATTTATATTTACTATTTGTATTATTATGTGCTACAATTCTTTCAAAATTTCAAATTAAACCAGGTATCATATTTAACTTAACTTCATATAGTTTGTTTG
>NW_013665667.1:625228-645463 GCF_000517525.1 Limulus polyphemus | reverse complement strand
GAATTCGCGACCCTCAGATTGTGAGAACTTCATATAGAAGAAAAGACATAAAACCAGAGTCGTATCTGTTTGAAGGTAGAGAAGGAAATATTTTCAAACTTCTATACAAAAACCAAGGATCTTTCACAAACAGAAACTGTCAGACATTCATGGCTATACACTATCAATTATAATCTTCAGTTTCAATTCCTTGTTCATAGCAACTCAACATTGTGTTCCGAAAAGACACTATCCGACGGCAAGAAAAAATAAACAACGTATCAAAATAATATTTTAGTTTCTAAGTTAACATCAACTACAGACAAGCAATACAAATACAAAAAAGAAACATTTTTAATATTATTATTTCTAAAAAGTTGGGCTAATTATCAAAAAAGTTTCTTATGGTTGATTTATATTTATGTTTTTTTTTTTTTTACTTAACAAGCTACAAGCATAAAAAACGGAACTCCTTTGTTATTTATTCATACGTATATGTTTATATTAAACTACGTAGCTTGTTTATGTTCTATTTTGAATAAAAGTAAACAAGGTAGAAAGCAAAAAAAAAACATTATAATAAATTGCACATAATAAGCTATTCAGTGCCATACTTTGAGCAACAATAAATGAAATACAATGCTTCTTATTAAATCAGTAGAGAAGTACATGTTATTGTGATGTAAACATTAAGATCATGGCCACATCGGAGTTCACATAATAGATGGTTTAAAAATTGAGTTTCTAAGTGTTGTAGTATAGATACATATTTTGATATTTCAAGTGTTAACAGAAAGCATATGACACACCAGGTAACATTTTTTATTATCGGACTCTTAGATATTTGGTATAGATCTGATCTATATTCACGCTAGTGGCCTGGTTTCCATGAAACAACATTTACATAATAATTTAGCAAATTCTGAAATGTTCTCGTGTTTACTGGTGTAAAAACTGTTGACCTTGCATTACGAAAAAGCGAATCTCACACTAGATCTGTTGAATTTACTGTCAGTGAGATATTCACACACACACATTAACAAAATTTTCTTTTTAATTTAAAAACGTGCTAGGTAGTTTTCCAACTTTATCTCTCTGATTTTGTCTTTGTTTTCTAAATTAACCTCAGCCTGACAAACACATGCCCATTGAGCGATAAGCCAAAAACATAAGTTGGTTAACTTTCTTTCACTAGTCTTAATAGTTAGTTAGATAAATCCTTGCTTTGTCTTTCAAACTTTGCATTATTTGTTTTAAGTTCAATGTCATAATCACATAAATTTTAATTTTTATATCTAAATGTCAATGACAAAATCAGACTAACTTTGCTTACTTATTCTTAATATCAGTGTTATAATCAGACTAATTGTATTACTTTTACGATCCATACCATAATTAGACTAGTTTCCTTCATTAGTTTTAATAGAGTGACGAAATTTAATAGCAATAACTCGAAAACACCATTAAAACTCATTAAACCAATGCTATCAGTTTATTATTTCCCTCAATATGTCTATCGTAATAACATTCATATCCTGTTAAGCGAGTTGTCAGCTACATATCAAGTCTTGTCTCGTTAAACCTAAGATCATTACAAATATATTTTATTTATTAAAGAGCAGCTCATGTCACTCAGTTGTAGGGTTATCAACTCTTGAAAATTTTGAGGTAGAACTTTTTTGTAAGGGCCGTCCATAAAGGACGTCAGACGATTTAGGCCACTATTTAACCCTCCCCTTGTCACACTTGGTCACATTGACGGCCTCTAACCGAAGTAAATGAACACTTTATACATTATATCTCTAAATAGGAGTGTCTTACCGACAGTTGGACACTTAGCAACTGTACTCAATCTAACTCAAAGAAAGTTTACCAAGTGATGCAAAATGAAATATTTGGTCGTCTGTACCTTTAAACGCATTGAATATGTACTGAAATGAAATAGCAAATTTTAGCAGAAAATATATGTCGCTTAACAACGTATCAATCTGCAAAAACAGGGTAAAAATATATAGTAAATGAAATAATACAAACGTAACAGTATTTATTTTGAGATTCAAATAGAATGTTTCTTACCAACTAAACTATTTTTCCCTAAACAGTTATGGATTCCTTTGTGGGAAATCCATGAAGTTAATAAAACGAAAAAACAATAATTAGTTTCCTTAGGATTTTCAGTTAAAAGTTAATTTTCAGCAAAAACGTTATAGCACTTTCCAAATTTACATACAGAATACTTTTTTTTAATCATAAAGCAAAAAAGAAAATGAATTCTACCTTAATCAGGTTTAACAGAACTTTAATTAATTATAGTTTTCGCCACTCTTCTTTACTAGGGTATCAAAGACATGTTAATAAAGAAAAAGGCCTTAACTTAAAAAGGCCTTTACTGAGCAATATACTCTGCTTGCTAGCTATTATCAAATATATAAGTTTTAAAGGAATGTCTGAGACTTGGTTTGTTTGTCTGAATTTCGCGCAAAGCTACACGAGGGCTATCTGCGCTAGCCGTCCCTAATTTAGCAGCGTAAGACTAGAGGGAAGGCAGCTAGTCATCACCACCAACCGCCAACTCTTGGGCTACTCTTTTACCAACGAATAGTGGGATTGACCGTCACGTTATAACGCCCCCACGGCTGAAAGGGCGAGCATGTTTGGTGGGACGGGGATTCGAACCCGCGACCCTCAGATTGCGAGTGACTTAATACAAAATATAAATACGTCGTCTATATGCATATGTTAAGGGAGTTTCCTTTCTATTCAAAGGTCAAAATACGTTGGTGAGTTTTCCTGAGTTATCAAGTAAGAGTCTCTGCTATTACGTGTATTTGATCCAAAATTGGAGATTTGAGAGAAAAGAGAGAGAGAGAGAAATGTCTTTTATGTAGTAGGATGTAAGTTCACATAACAGATGCATTAGAAGTTAAGTAGGAAGAGAGCTAGAGCAGCTGTTATACTTAAATCAATTAGTCAACCGTTTGTTTCATTTTTCTTGTACGAGTTTCTACTTGAGGGAAAGATTTCACTGGTGGCCAACTACTTTAACATCTTAGAGCGTTAAAAACCATCTATTGTCTTTAGTCAGATATAATTAAAAAAAAAAGGAAACTAACAAAAGCCAGGACGCAAGTTCTTTATCCAATATGTTCACTATTTCGCTAAGAAGCTCTCGGGAAATAAAGTACTTGAAAACGCACCCTATGACGTAATTCTATGTATATATTCTAATATTATCTAGATCTTAGTGTAAGTATTTGAACAATAACTATGTGATGAAAATAATATTCTGCACTCTATATAACAACTTGTGCATCCAGTTATAAAACCCTGTGGAATAAACTAAAACTATAATTTCCACTTTCCATATATATTTCTATTTTTCTAGGTTTATAAATAATACAGCATTTATTTTTTTATTGTTCCTTTCCATCGTTAACTTTTCGAGTTAAGACTGCAATCTGAATGAAACGTTGGTTTGTTTAGTCTTACGTTACTATTGTAAACAGGCTACTTTTATCTTGCTAATCTCAAAGTCATTGTCATAATTAGACTACCTTCATTTTGGTAACTTCAGGATAAGTGTCATAATAATTCTAAATTTACTTCATTAGTCTTAATTTCAGTGATGTAATCACATTAAGTTTATCTCGTTAATCTCTAGGTCAGGGGCACAACTAAACTAACTTTGCTTCATTAGTCTTAAGATCAATGTCATAATAGCATTAACGTTACTTCATTACACTTAAAATCAATGTTACAATCAAATTAACTTTACTACACTCAAGATCAATGTCGTAATCAGGATTTGTTTCCCTAAGATCATTGTCATAAGCAGACTAACTTTACTTCATTACACTTAAGATTGGTGTCATAATCAGGCTTTGTTCCATGAATCTTACTTTAGTTCGTTGGTATTAATATCAATGTCATAATCACACTAACTTTATCTCGTTAATCTGTATATCAGTGCCATAACCAGACTAACTTTGCTTCATTAGTCTTGAGATCAATGTCATAATTAGAATAACGTTGCTTCAGTATTTTTAATATCAACGTCATGATCAGAATAACTTTATTTCATTAGTCTTAGGATCAACGTTATAATCAATTTAAATTTGTTTCATTAATCTTATGATGAACGTTATAATTAGTTTAAATGTGCTTCATTGATCTTATGATCAATGTCATAATCAGACTAACTGTGTTTCAATAGTCTTAATATCAATGTCAACATTAGGTTAACTTTGTTTCATTACTCTTAAAATCCATGTCATAATCATATTATCTTTACTTTATTAGTCTTAAAATAAATGTCATAATTAAGCAAACTTTCGCTTTTAATAGCCTTTAAATCAAGGGCGAAATCAAATTTACTTTGCTTTCATTATTCCTTATTTCTTTGTCATAATCAGATCCCCTTTGTGTTTTAGTCTTAAAAACAAGGCCATGATCAGATTAAATGTGGATTTATATTCGATTAATATATAATTCTCCTTCAAAGTTTTTATGTCGAGTTACATTACCGTATTATTTATTGAAACTATATTTAAACTGTACAATATTCGCAATATTTTATATAGCCTTTTCGTAAGTGAAATACTGTTTAATAAGAATACGTTCAGCTCGTGTTATTCTCTTACACATTTTTTGACCATTAATTAATGATGACGTCTTAAGAAAAAACATGGCTGTATTATAGTTACGAAGTCTAGTCATTATAACTCCAGAACATCATTAAAACTCATTAAACCAATGCAATTAGTTTCTTACTTCCCTCAAAATATCTATCGTAAAAACATTCATATACAGTTAACTGAGTTGTCAGCTACATACTCAAACTTGTCTCGTTAAATCTAAGATCATTACAAATATTTTTTTTTTATTTAAGAGCAGCTCGTGTCACTCAGCTGATATACAAAAAGCAATCCAACTCAAAGAAAGTTTGCAAAGTAATGCAGAATGAAGTATTTGGTCGTTTGTACAGCTTTAAACGCATTGAACTTCCATAGAGAGGAAATGGCAAATTTAAGCAGAAAAACATATCTCGCTTAACAGCGTATCAATCTGTAGAAACTGGACAAAAATATATTGTAAAAGAAATAATTTAAACGTAACAGTACTTAATTTAAGATTGAAATAGAATGTTTCTTACCAACTAAACACTTTTTTCCCTAAACAGTTATGGATGCCTTTCTGGGAAATTCATCAAGTTAATAAAACACACAAAAAAATTCCTTAGAATCTTCAGTTAAAAATTAATTTTCAGCAGAAACGTTATGAAAGTTTCCAAATTTACATATAGCATAACTTTTTTAATCATAAAGCAAAAAAGAAAATTAACTTTTATTAATTATAGTTGTCGCCACTTTCTTCTTTACCAGAGTGCCAAAGACAAACATCGACAAGGGAAAAGACCTTAACTTAAAAAGACATCTACTGAACAATATACTCTGCTAGCTAGCTATTATCAAATAAATAAGTTTTAAGGAAATGGCTGAGACTTGGAAAAGTTTGTTTGTTTGTAATTAAGCACAAAGCTACACAAAGCTCTGCCCGCCACGGGTATCGAAACCCGGTTTCTAGCGTTGTAAGTCCGCAGACATACCGCTGTGCCACTGGGGGAGCATTTATATACACACATACACGTACACGTTAAGGGAAGTT
Organism: Limulus polyphemus; assembly: GCF_000517525.1. NCBI lineage: Eukaryota > Metazoa > Arthropoda > Merostomata > Xiphosura > Limulidae > Limulus > Limulus polyphemus. The sequence continues at coordinate 639,820 of NW_013665667.1, read as the reverse complement.
CCCTTCTATTCCAAGGTCAAAATATATTTAGGTTTACTCATCTTGAGTAAGTCCAAAAAGATTCTCAACTATTAGGTGTGTTGAACCGAAAACTAGAGATCTGAGAGAGAGGGGGGGGGATTTCTTATGTGTGATAGAATGTAAGTTCTCATAGCAGATGCATTAGAAGTTAAGTATGAAGAGTGCAGAGGCAGCTGTTATACTTAGATCAATTTGTCAACCATTTGTTTGACCTTTCTTGTGTGAGTTTCTTCTTAAGAGGGAGTCTTCACCGGTAGCCAACTACTCTTAACATCTTAGTATGTTTAACAAGAGGAGACCATTCCTAAAGTACATACTATAAGACATCACGAATACCAAGCTAGTTCTTCAGAACCCTGCCAGTTCTTAAAAGGATTTAGAAAGAACGGTCTATTCAAAGTGCATGGAAAGAAAAGGGAGCTTTTAACCACTTTCACATCTGGAACGTTTTCTCTGCAAACACATAAAAAATGGAAGTTTTATACGTATTATAGAAAATACTAGTGTGTGAACCTTGTTTGAAATACATTTTTGGAAATTTAATTCAAAGCTGTACTAGCGGTTAGGCCATTCACGAGGCCAAATATAGCGTGTTGAAGACGCTATGCTTTGTAATGAGAATTTTCCTGGAGATCAAACCTATTCAGGATTTCAAACCCGGAAAATAGAAGATAGATTATCCAGCTACTACTATTGCACCCTCTTTCAGAAAAGACTAATTCCAATTATGAGCTTAACGATTTTCTTTCATTTTTTTTATGCACTAACGTATCGCTTATTTTGGTTTCTATTCATCCTTTGATACCTCCATATAGAAAACCGGATACAAGTAGTCGATTCGTGTGTTGTCGTTGTTGCTGTTTTGGGAGAGATTATCCGATCCAGTCTAGCACGAATAATCCAGTCGTCATATTCCGCCTATCTCTATTAAGCCCACTGATCGATCGAAGTGAGAAAGCAGAGTGGGCTGAACCGTTTGAGTTATGAATTCGCTCGTTAGTTTAAGAAATCAAAATACGTCAACATAAGATGTGAAATCAGTCGAAATGCCTGTAAAGTTATTTCAAAAGAATGGACTTCGTTTTCACTAAGAAGTTAAAAAAAAAGGAATAAAAAAGCGTTTTATGAAAAATTAAAAGTTTCTACAAGAAAAGTAAAATGTTCATGAATTATTCCAGTAATAATTCAAGAAGCATGCAAACGTACATGATAACGTTGTTGTTGTTTTTTTTCTTTGAATCAGATCTTGTTTTGTGTTGTGCATACAAAACTGTGAGTATTTGTTATCCTTTTTTTTTTCTACTTTTGAAATACAATCGTGGATAAGTATGATATTTTGATACGAATCGTATCGTCACACTCTATTGGTGAGTTGTAAAAATAAAGTATCAAAAGCCACGAAAAAAACAGTAACATCGAGAAGAGGATTATTACTTAGATCAAGAGGAATTATTGGAATTTTAAATTTGTTATTTGTTTTTAATTATGCACAAAGCTACACAAGGGCTATCTGTGCGCTGCCCACCACGGGTATCGAAACACGGTTTCTAGCGTTGTAAGTCCGCAAGACATACCGCTGTGCCACTGGGGGGGGCTTAAATTTGTTAATAACGTTTCGTTAAAGAGACAGTGGTGGATCAGAACTATCCGCCCTTCAAGAACACATCCTGTAAATTTCATACTCCTAGCGTCAAGTATGCAAGATACAGTAATTTTTTCATGATCACTCCGCAAACTTTTTTCAGCTCGTGCCAGAAATGCTACACTCAAACTAGTATTTACATTAGATACTTGGTGGTTGGAAGCAGTGGTCTGGGTTTTGTTATGGGCAGAGTCAAAGTCGGTAAGTTTTTTTTATATTTAATTTAATCAATACTTTCGACTCACCCACAGTTCACATTACACATGCTAGACAAAAACCGAATCGTGCATGTGGTACCTTGTGAAGGCTTACAGAGAATTGTCAGTAGTGAAGTTATAAGTTTACACTCAACTAAAACATAAAAAATGTGATATCAGTACAAAAAAACATAATACGTGAAAAAAAGGTGGTCAAGTTATCAAAAAGCTAAAACGAAAATACATCAAAATTATGATATCACAGTGAAATCCGACATTACGTTTTTTATTGTTTAACTTTAAGATATTATGTTTTTAAAATGTCACATATTTATTCTTACTAGCAAAAGTACCCGATCAAGGCGAGGCATTTGTATCATTGATTTCACGTGTATGGCGGGACAGTGTGCTTGTGTGTTATTCAACGGTACAAAGGCAATAAAAGGGCGAAAATTGAAATGGCTGTCAGGCTCGACAAAAGGAGAAAATGAATAAACTAAAGGGGTTTTATAATCCCTCTGGGACGTATCCAATAACCCCTGAAAGTTCCAGTTTCATGGGTCAGATGTTCGAGAAATTTGAAAATGTTTGTCACGAACAAACGAACAGACATATAGGCACATAAATCGCTTTATAGTATGGATTGTAATTTTTAATTTCTCTCATCTTCCGAACAAATTACACTAAATATAAATTCAGATAGTGTGTTTCTAAAACATTCACCTTCTTCCATTCATCTTCTGTAAGTATGAAGTTGATACATAAAAATAAGAGTTTAGTGGTTTCACTGGCAAACAGGATATGTTGGTATTGGTATTTTCAACTTAAATTGAATCTTGTGTGTATACGGGCTAAATGGGCATCTCAAAAACCCTGAGGGTACAAGGTTCTTCATGTTGTTGTTGTTTTTCAACATTCAGTGATAAATAGAAAACGGAGTTTCTGGAAATCTAAATAAACTCAAGAACTGTTTCTTTATAAAACAACACAGGTGTTTTATATACACCAAAGTAAACAGCGAAAATAAAATTATATATCTTGTATTTTGGATTCAAATAATAAACCTTGTTCTTTTCAAAAAACTGTAAATAGATAAACTTTAAAACACTTACAGTATCAAAAAACTGGCATGAAATTTTCATTTTTTCTTCCTTACAATCAGATTAGTTAGTGGCTCAACTATTATGGGATAAATATAAGATAAACGACTCATTTAAGAATAAATTCTTCCCTATACAAGACAAATTGCAGGATAATACACATAGTCTGTTTTAATACGTTACTATTTGATTAATTCAGTAAAATTATTATCTCATAGTAAAGGAATCAGGAAACAAAATATAATCGATAAATTTGTTCAAACAACACAATGATTCTAAACACGAACAATCTAAATCCTCTTTTTTTTCCTATAGAGTTTATAAATTTCCATATTTCAACAAGTGCATGAAAGCAAATATGGCGGGTTTCATAGAAAAATTTGCATAGATATTAAAATCTTAAATTAGTCAAAGGAATGTGTAACTGGTGAAATTGAGATCAGAGCTTAAGATTGTATTGGTATGTGTGCCGTTTTATTCATTTTACGTATAAGAACTTGGTGATCTGTAATTAATAGAAGTCCGCAGATAACCGCTGATATTAAAATAAAAACTAATTCTAGATCAAAGCGGCTGATGGTTAAACAAGAAGCCATAGTGACTTGCGTGTATTGATGAAAGTAAGGAGAAATAGGGACGATTGTTATCTTTTTTAAATCTTCACTTCTGCTTCGTCAAAATGGATATATTTTCACATATCAGTTTAATCAAAGGTATGCTATTGACGTTTCATCATAGGAAGAATGTTTAAATCTTCTTATTTATCTATCTATCATATATTCAAGCATGTTACTGTTATTTTATTTAGACTTTGACTTTTAAAAGTTTACTTATTTCTTCCTTTTAAACACAGGTTTCTAGTAGCACAGTATATATATATCTTAAATTCAAAAGCTCTGAATAAATGTTCTGTCAGTGTAATGATGTCATGCAATTCAACTTAGTACAGTTGTGTTTTCAACATTTATTTTGTTTGAGAGCCTGTTTCAAGGTCTTTGTCTAGCTCATATAAAGTCTCTTTAGAGACCTGTGGCTTGCCTGTTTCTCAATCAATCAGGATTTCTCTGAATTTCTTGGCATATTATCCTTAGCAGACAAACAGTAGGTAATGTGGACAGACGCGGGAAACCTATACATTGATAATCAACTCACTGTGGTGTTCCATGCCGCTATTGAATAGTTCTATTTTTTCTACTAAATTCCTACTGTATTACAGCGAGTTGATACGATTTCAAAGTAGAATGAGATTTAAACTTTTATGGCTAAGAAGATGAGTTTCTACATATGGTAAGAAAAACTTGGAGAATTGCGATTGGAAACGATTACAAAGCTTCACTAGAAAGAAAACGACTTTCAGGCTCAAACGTTCAGGTTATGATAATTCAAGTCTCGAAGGAGGTGTGAGAGTTTTTGATTAGCTACATAGCTGGTTTAAACAAAAACAGTAACACTAGACAGATTTCGATCTTAAAACACTGTACGTGACCTTTGAACTTAATAATAATAAACAAAAGATAATAGATATTTCGTCAAAGCAGATTATTAATCAGCTAGTGATGTGTATTACCGAACAAGTACTAGTCTTACTGAAACGAATTCAACGTTTAATATCACGCTTTGAATATTTACATTTCTACGCAAAAGACAGTTAATAATTATTTTAGCCATGTAGATTTTATTTTTGAAAGGTTGAATTTTAACTCGCGAAATTAACTTATAATAGGAATTTAAATAATCCCTTGACAAATAATATTTATATATTGAAACAAATAAGTCACGACATTTCGATACACTAACATGTATTTTTGTATTTTTCGATGTGTTGTAAAAACAAGAACAGGAAAATGCAATATAGATAGAGGGCTCTGTAGTGTTTACGTTCCTAATTAGTTCATGAATTCTGAAGTGTGGTTGGTTCAGAGGTTTCGGGATACTAAAACCGGATTGGCTGGTTTTTGAGTGGTTGAATCCACAAGTTATTAATTTATAAATCTGACTATCCACTAGTTTTTGGTTTTAATGTGTAATGTTTCTACAGTTTCTTCCTTTGAAAGTAGTGTGTCGAAACGACGTCACCACACGCTTCAACAGTAGCGTGTTCATATAGATATATAAACTATTTGATCTGCTGGCTATGATATTTAAAACTACCCAATTTTCACTAAATTATACGCTAGTTTTGTTCATAAACCACTTGCCACAGAGTTCACCACACAAATTCTTTGGTGAAAGTTATTTCTAATATTTGAAATAAAACCTATTATGCTATAAACTTACGTGTATGGAACACGTTTTGGTTACTGTATCACAGATGCTCATCCCGATGTTACGTTTCTCTTAACTATTAAATTCATTCGAATCGTTTTTACTTCATACATCAAACACGTGTGTGAAAATATTCAAATATAAAAAGTAAGTTAATATCGACGTTTCAACTTCACAGATTTACTTCTTGGTTGCGCTTTAATTTTAAGTTATGAACTTAGGGAAATAATGGCTCTAATAATGATGCAAAGTGAAGAAACTTGGCACACTAAAAAAATGGTATCGTTTCTTCCCAAAAGGAAACAACATACGGCCATATTGTGTGTCTGAGGCGTAGCCAAGGTGACTTGCCCCCCCCCCTGAAAAATCTAGGCATAATGATCACATATTATTTTTCAGGTTTTATATATATAATAAATTAGTTTTGTATCATTTAATAAAAAATAAATAAAACTTCTATAAACACTATTACATTTCATTTGAGTTGTTTTAATGACCATTTTATTAAAAATTTAGATCAATTTCAGCTTTTTAATTTATAGGCCCCCCTTATAATTTTTATCAGTGCCATTATTACCGATGCTATTATTTCACACCTTGCATTGTTACTTTTGTTATTTTCATCAGTACATTTTACTGGAGACATTACTGATTACTTGTATCATTACTACAATATAACGACATTTTACCGATTACTTGTATCATTACTACAATATACCGACATTTTACCGATTACTTGTATCATTACTACAATATATCGACATTTTACCGATTACTTGTATCATTACTACAGTATACCTCTATATTCTATACGCTCAAAGAAATAATAAAAATCTCAATATTAAGTTTTGTCGTTGTTAATGTAGTGAGCTTTCATGTTCGATTTTCAGATCGTCATAAAAAATTATATTCGTCAACATAAACATACTTTTTTAAAGGATCCAAAATTTTTATTTTTCGATAAAAACTTTGTTTACATTTTGAAAAGCAAAACATCTGCCCATAACAATATTATATATATATATATATATTTCTTCTATCATTTCATCACAATTCTATGCTGATGTTGAGTTGGGCTTTATTGCAATATTACGACACTCTCCTGTATTGGAGTTGAGTTGAGTGCAATGTTATGTCATTAACCTTTTTCGGAGTTGAGTTGGGCTTTAAGGAAATACTATGTTTTTTATGCTGAACTTGAATTTGATGATAAATCAAAGTCTTATATCCAACTTGGATTTGTTATTACAGCAAAATCGTGAGTTCGATTTGCGTTTATTTTTTCGGAACAATCTTTTGTGTGTGTGAGAGAGAGAGATGTTTGGATTTATTACCATGCAATATATATATATATATAACTGTTTGCTTCATCTCAAATGAAGAGTGTCAGACAAGTGGCTTGCTAGTCAGAAATCCATTAACCCAATTTCTTCGGTTAAGTATAAGCATACTGTTATGCACCTGGAATCAATCACATAAGATAGGGATAGTGATACATAAGGTATGCATGCAATAAAGACACTAATCTAATGACTTTCCACGTCGGTTATACGATATCCATGTACAGTATTTATTTTTTAATGTAAATTTCGCCGTGTTTTAGGGCCTTACGATAATTGAAACAGACGAAATGTTAAGTTTTGTTTTAAAAAAAGTACATTTTCAAGAAGGTTCACTTTCACTCCTAAGATGTGTTTTATAGATGACTGTCGTCGTAAATATATATACCCGATATTACTTTACTTAATGTTTCAGGAAAACATATGAATTTTTGTACTCACTGTTTGTACAACAACAACAGATAAACAGTTTTCAGATTAGGCTTGTTCTTCATCTCTGTAAATATGCATTTTGTATCCCTAGAATGAGATGTAGTTGTCCTTAGAACCAAAAATTACCAAAAGTTGTTCCTCACGCCTGAAATTCTAGTCATCATTGAAATTGGCTAAACGAGTGGTTTCTGTAATTTGAAAATCATTTTTTGAATCGAGAGTTTACAGATTTTAAAACTTATAATCTGGATATAATTTAAGTATACGACAACATCAAACATACTTATACTTATTTTGTTCATTTTAAGATTTGTTTACCCAGATATGTGGATATCATTTGTGAATTCGTTCTAATGTACAAAAAAGTGCTTTCATCTGTACGATTATAGCCATAGAGATTTAGTTTTTAAGCGTATGGTAAATTAAATGACCAAAATTTATAAAAGTTCCTGAAATAGCAAAGGAAAGACGATCACCAGTAATTCTGGAAGCAATAAAAAGGAAAGAGGATCATCAGTAATTCTGGAAGCAATAAAAAGGAAAGACGAACACCAGTACTTTTGGAAGCAATAACTAGGAAAGACGAACACAAGTAGTTTTGGAAGCAAAAAAAAAGGAAAGACGAACACCAGTAATTCTGGAAGCAATAAAAAGGAAAGACGAACAGCAGTACTTTTGGAAGCAATAAAAAAGGAAAGACGAACACAAGGACTTTTGGAACAATAAAATCAAAACGCGTTAGAATCATTGAAAACGAAACAAGGAACTCATTTTCTCGAAACGACCAGTGAAATCAAACCATAAATAATGAAGTCAGAACAATGTATGAGATTTTTTAGAGATAATGAAGTAAAAAAAATACATAAACTTCTAGAAATAATGAATATCAAAACAATGTGCACAATTTTGGGAAGCAGGGAAGAAAAGATAAAACTTATAAACGTGTGGAAATAACTAAAGTAAAATATTGCACACACGTTTTGAAACATTTGTTTTAATTGAATGAAAATAACTGAAAATGATCCGTTTTATACATAAAAGTATAATGTTAATATTAAATTATATATCAATAGCCATATTCTTAAAACTTCTTATTTTTCCAGTTTCTTCCTCTTATGTTTATGTTTCTGATCCGTTTTTTTATTCTTTCAAAGTTAAGAAAGTATTTTTAAGCTCTTTTAATTTGATTTCTTTTTGAACCATTTCTATCGGCCTGATTGTGAAACTTTTATAAGTAAGTTCTGGATAAGAATACTTCAGTCATCGTGAGCAAAAATATTTTTTAACCAGAATGTCTGTAGTTGAGGTGCCTAAGACCTTAATTTCTGTATATCAGTTCTCGGTATTGTAGAGATGAGCTTATGTACTCCCAATCTCGACGCTTTCCCATAACATAATCATTAGAACAAACTACTCTCTAAAAATAAAAACGAATGAAGACATTAGGGCTACGTTACTAAGGCTGTCTCCATCGTTTCGGTTTGAAATCCCGAGAAATCTTGCTAGATTTCGACTGCGAATCTATTTTTGTCAAACAGAAATTTTGTTTGTTTATTTTTTGTGGAAAAGCACGCCAATCTGAATGACTGTGCAAGGCATTGATATCTTATCGTCCTTTTAGCAAGGTTAATTTATTATACTGTTTGATTCAATTAAAACAAAAAGCGTATAGTAAGCAGGCGTATAGTAAGTAGTTCAAATCAAATTGTCTGAGCCATAAATGTCACACGTTTTAGGATCTCAATCCCCGAAATCTGCACTTTAAAAAATTTCTATAACTTTCGCAACATACCAAAGCGTAAATTACCAAATGAATTAAACTATGTCATTTTCTTATTTAAAAACAATAATAACTAGAACTGTAGAAAAATATCCATTTTATTTACATCATCAAATTGAGACGAAAAAAAGGCAATAAAAATCAACGGAAAAAAAGCAATAACAATAAATATAAAATAGAAATATACAAACACAGTTCTCTATAGAAATTTCAATAACGAAGAATAGTTAAGCAAGGAATATAACCAATAATCGAACCCGTGACCCTCAGATTGCGCGTCAAGCGCCCTAACCACCTGGCCATTCGGGGCCGCCAATATTAAGGATTATAAGACAAATACACAACAACAAAAAACTTCTGGAGCTTTTTTAGAATTTCACAAAAGTCCAGAACGTTTTTTGTTTTTTTTCCTGTCCCTCTTAAATTTGGAATCTGTATCTATACCTATTTGTGTAATATTGTCAAGGGAATGTCCGGTCATGTTAAAGTGTTCAGCGACAGGAAAGTATGTTTTCGTGTTTGATGGAAGATTTGTGGTTGTTAAAGGATTTTCTTATAGAAGTACTAGTTTGTTCAACATACAAGAAGTCAAATTTTGATATCCGATAACATAAATAGCGTTTTTAGTGGTACAGGCGATGTGTTACGTGATTCGTATTTGTTTGTATTGGTTACATTTATCAAGTATCTGGTCAAGTGCTTTATAAAGTTATAGGTTTGGCAACGCCTGATATTGTTAGGATTACTTCCACTTGGTGAAGGATTATAATTGACCTAAACGTGAACTAAGAAGCACTATAATGTTCTTTTTCGGAATGAAACCATGGAAACTTGAGGAAAAATCGATATTAGGCAACTGCTAAATTGGAGAAAGTAAAAATGTTTTCTGAGGATCCAGAATAAAATTTTAATTCAGTCTGATTGGTTACTACCAGTGAGACTCAAGAAGATTTTTTACAAAGGGATTGTTTCAAGACATGGTCATGTGAAATATTGCTAGTACTCCCTATTTGTCTTTTTTAATTAATGTATTCTGTTGTGTGTTTTTTACAGTGAATCTATACGTGTTTTGTAATTCTTGCTGTGAACTTCAGGTCTCTTAAAATATTAGAAATTTGGTCAAAGCACTTCAACTTAAAACACATATGATTAGGTATTTTTCAAAACTAGTTATTTCTTATTACTTACGTTCTGTTTTAAGTAACTTATCAAGCACCTCTGAGTTAGTACTGAAACCCTGAAAAAATGTTAACATTTAAATGTGAATCTCGAAATATTAGGGCATTTATTCCCAGTATTAATGCATTAACAATAGAAAAAGTTTTTTAATAACTATCGATAAATTTAGAAAATAACTTAGATATAGGATCCTCTAGAATCTTCTCAGCAAAGTACAAAAAGAATAATGTCGAGAATGACGTAACAAGAACCGATTTAACTAAAGATGGTGAAGAAATGTTTCTTATAGTTGTCAATACTATTAACAATGAAACAAATTTTCGTGCTTAAAAACATTCATACTTGGGCAAAAGTTGTAATTATAGACCTTTTTATTTCTTCTTTTTTTTATCTTACATGTTATTTCAATACTTTTTTGTTCTCAACTGGTCAAATACGAATTTTTAAATGGAAACTTGTAACGGGTCAGTTAGAAATGAAGAGTCAAAAATTATCCACAACTTCATCTTGATGTTTCGGTGCTTTAAAGAACCTTGTAACTGAGTTTCTTGAAAGAGTTAATAATCGCAACATGCGTTTTTAAGACATATAAACAAATACCACATTCACTACAAGGCATCTTACCCGTTTTGGGGTTATCATATAAGGTTGAAAGTGTATTGTTATACATGATTATGGTTCAGTTTAACACACACACACACATATATACGTAAAATGCAAGTAGGATGATAAAATAGTTTAAAATGGTGAAAACATCTGTGGGATTCCGGTTAATTTGAAGAAAAACAATACTTTGAAATGTTAAACAGAAAAGTTAAATCGTTTAAGTAGTTTTTACTTCCAAAGCAATATAACAGTTTTTGTGTTCGTATTCAAAATTTTTTCATCTTTAGCACTTTCAACCAGAAGCCAGAAAACTCATTAAATAGAACAATGGAAGAAACTGTGTGATATATTAGTCCCACAAGATGACATCATATATATGTTAGGTTAGAGGACTTCCCCTATGTATATATATATATATAACATTTGTTAGATAACTGAATGGTTTCGGGAACTATTAATGCAGTTTCAAACCTTTGGGACTATACTTTTCCAGTATTTTGTTGTTGTTTTTTGCAACTGATATAACCCTGATGATTATTATATTTTACTGTTACAGCGATTTTTAATATATGTTAGTATGAATGTGTACAATTCCCATAAAGATATATATATACTAATATCATTTTGATTTCTCTTTTTTTTGTGACAGTAACAAAAATTGTATACTTTATAGTTTTCCTATTATTGTATTTTTGAATGTGAACATTTTTCTTTTTCTTTCGTATATCTTTCATAGAAAACTAAATTGATCCCCATGTTAAAGAATATGGAATAAATTTAATAAGTCTATCCTTGTCAAAATTGTCAAATGTATATAGCAGCAACAACGGAAGACAGTGGGGGTTTTGAAACATATTTAAATAATAACGAAACGCAGGCAATCTGAGATGCATTTTTTAAAATAAACAATTAAATCCTAAAGCGTAGACTGGGAAATAAATATTAAATGTCTAGCTTGGGTTAAACTATTGAATACGTAAATTTCAAAAGAAACGTAAACTTAATAACTGGTAATTAAATATTTGACTTTGTGAGTTTATGCCATTATGTATATATATATATGACAAACACATTTTTCAGTTATAATATTTGTATATAAAGCTTGAAATCCTAAGACGTTTGACAAGTTATTTTATTCCACCCCCATTTAGTTATTATTTAGCATATAGGGATTCTTGCGTGTTGTTGTAAGTATAAAATATTCTGGTTCTTTATTGTTGGTTCGTTGTAATATTACGTGTCCAGTTGTGAACTAACCTGTATAACGTGGTACTAAAACGATAAGAAACGTAAAGAGCTGTCGAAAAAAACCTTATCAAAAGTCATAAGATGTGAAAGAAATAAAAGTTATGAAAGTTTCAAACCCTAGATACGTCAAAGATAGTTAGAATGTCAAGAGCATGAAAGAAGGTATTAAAATTATATACTCGTGAGCAGTAAAAAAAAACAAACAGATCAACGAAGGGGTCTGAAACTTTAGATATGTCAAAAATTGACTTGTTTATACAGTAAATACGGTATAAAATATTGGATATATCGAGGGGGATACAGAAATTGTCACAGAAGGTACTAAAGTGATGAGAAAAAGTGGAAACTGAATGATATGCTAATTAAACGAAGTATTAAAATGATAAATTCAAAGGTAATGTCTGAATGATGGGTAAATTCAAAGAAGGTACGATTACAAAAAGACACTTTAGAAACAATTGCATAGTTTACACATAGGGATGATTGGTAGCAAAAAAGTCGAGTGTTTTTTGTTGTTTTTTTTTTGAAGATGATGAATGCGCATAAAATGTAGCTTACATTTTCTAGAAAATAAAACTTTTCTTAACCTGTATAAATTATATTATATTCATCATTGTTGTCAAATCTAAAATATACAACAGATCTAAATCTTAATAATCAAGCTGGCGAAAATGAATGTTTATTAAATTGAAAAAGGAGTTGATTTGTAAAAAGAAAAAGGCAGAAATGTTCGAATTCATTCAAAGAGTAAAGAATTACTGTATTAAGTAAGAAAAAAGTAATGTTTTTTTTTAAATCAATCTTGGAATGGGATAGGCGCGAGGGAAATTACAAAGTTGCTGTCCAAAAAAGAACCTAAGTTACAGCACTTAGGTACAACAACGTTAATCTACCCTAATCATATATGCAGTTTTTTTGTTGTTGTTTGTTTGTTTTTAAGTGGGTTCACAGGTAATTTACTTAGATACTAGTAATTGTAATTATGAAGCTTGGATTTTGTTAAAAAAAAACTCTCAGAAATAAAGTTGTATTTTGGAAACCATTTTGTTTAAATAGAATATGCCATTTAGTTAATACTTTTGGTGATTACCAGTTTCAAGTTTGCAAGTAGATCTCCTAAAAGGGAGAAAAATTTATTTATTTAAAAAAAAGGAAAGTGTGCAAAATACTCTGAAAATAATAAATACTGGAAAGTGGTTTTACAAAACAAAAATGTATGTGTTTGTATTTGTCGATTTCATCACATACTTAAAACTTCGGACATGAAACCTAACGATGCCCTTTATCTAAGATGTGTGATATATTTCATGTGATCTACTGAATGTATTTGTTGAGCAGTAGCCCTAGAACTACTTCGGTCACTTTTTTACTCGCCCAGACTGGAAATTTTAGTGTGTTTTTTGTTTCCTCTCTCTTGCTCCCTACCTGTTTAAAGCTCAGCCGATCTGCTCGATGATTCGTTCTATATAAATCCTTCCCGTCCACGTCTGATTGCATCTATACATCAAGGTCACATGAAACAAGGGATGTTTGTAATACAGACATGAGAACAGAACAAGTGGTGAGCTGCTGCAACATTATTTTTTTAAAGTGCTGAACAGATAAAAGAAAATTTTGAAAATGAAAAGAACTGAACTTCATTTAATTAAATATTTTATTTTAGTTCTTTGGTGATCGATGATATTTCAACGATAAAAACACAAAAAACGAGAGAAAGTTTCCAAATAGGTTTCACAGTTATAGATTCAAAGTTACTTCACAATCCATATATTAGCTCACAGTTTAGGAGTTAACAAATATCAAATTTAGCAGGCGGATTCCAAGTCCTTATCTATATGGTGTAGCCCTCCCTCCCTTTCCAATGCCCCCCAGTGGCACAGCGGTATGTCTGCGGACTTACAACGCTAGAAACTGGGTTTCGATGCCCGAGGTGGGCAGAGCACAGATAGCCCTTGTGTAGCTTTGTGCATAATTACAAACAAACAAACCCTTTCCAAGGGGGTAAAAAGAGAAATAAAAGGCTTCGAAAGTCACCAATGCTGGAGGATTTTAGAAGTAGGTTTGCAAAATTGCTGAACTCGAATCCGGTATTGAGTTTTGTGCTCCTAGTCCCCCCCCCCTCGGGAGGATTCCTGTGGTGCCATTTTTAAGACTGTGATATACCCTCAATAAAAAGCTATCGTCGTGACAAAACTTGGCAAACTTACTCAGGTAACAGGCGGTTTGTTTGGTGTTAAGAATAAAGCTACACAATGGGCTATCCGTGCTTTACTTGCCGGGGGTATTGAAACCCGATTTTTTAGCGTTATAACCACTCAGACTTACCGATGGGCTATCGTGGAGCCGGACGATTTGATTAAAAGGTCTTGTTTTTCCGGTTTGCCATGGGGTAACTATAGAAACAATTAGGGATAATGGAAGAACTTGATCGTATATGAGGGTTCTGTGAATCATGAGGGGGTCTTTGAACCCAGCAGCAGAGCGCGGGTGTTTCATGTTAGTCGTAATACAATACGCTGTATTAACAAAACCATGAAATGAAATATTAAGATTTACACAATATGTTAATTTCCACTGGCCAATCACGTTGCAGAAACAGGTCACTCATTACAGTGGCATAAAAATAATTTTAAATGAACCCAATACAGTACGTGAGTTTAATATCAGAGAATCAATTTTGATAATAGAGTTAGCACAAAGGATCACATATAAAGTGTAATAAACTTAAAATAAGACCCAAAACTCGAGCGCTATTCGAAAGCGCTCGAGTTTTGGGTCTTAT
>NW_013665667.1:615042-624297 GCF_000517525.1 Limulus polyphemus | reverse complement strand
AATTTAAATAGATTCTCTTAAAGTAAGACCCAAAACTCGAGCGCTATTCGAAAGCGCTCGAGTTTTGGGTCTTACTTTAAGAGAATCTATTTAAATTTTGTATTGTAAATTAAATAATCATTTGATAGAGATGAAGGGTTGGCTAGCGATAGTACTGCATTTTGGAGAGAAATATTGACTTCATATGTGCAGTATTCGTGTCACCCCTGTGAATTGCAGTGTGTCCAACCAGTCTTGTATAAAAACCCGTCACCCCTGTGAATTGCAGTGTGTCCAACCAGTCTTGTATAAAAACCCGCTGTTCGCGTAGATTTTTACTCCTGATGATGGTAGCGGAAGCTACAGTCATTTTAATTTTTTATTGTGTGATATAAACGTTGTTTTACCTGTATTTTTAAATATAGTAATAATATATTTAACTATATATTTATTTAATATATATTTAAGTAATAACTTGAACATTATAACAAAGCTTCTTCATAAATAACATCTGCAGTTTGCTTTCCATCTGCCAACAAATAAAGATTTTTAGGTGATCCACTCTTGAACACCCTACATCTTATTGACATATATCCACTACTTACAAAAATTAAAGGATAATGAGGTTTGTTTAAACTTGTATGTTTTTAGGTTATCAATATTTTTCAAATTTAGCATGCTTATTATAGAGGATTACATTAATCTTACCTATAGCTTTCAAGTTTATGCACCAATGATTCTTTATGTAATAGACCTTTATGAGAAATGACCAAAATCTGCAAAACAAAAGGCTAATTTTGATTGATTAGGAAATATGTTTACTGTTGAAATAACGCTAGGTTTATTGACTTTTTTTTTGTTCCTGACCGTTGAGCACGATACACGCACTTCAATGGCTTGCTGAAGCTAGTTTCTGAGGACCTTAGTGTTGCTGGTGCTATTTCTAAGGGCTAGATTCCGCAAGTATCGGTCGTCTACTATAACTATATCCCTTTTGCAGCATCAACCTAGTCTCCTGGTGTATTATTCTGTGGGCTAGTACCTGCGCCACATTCTACTGACCACAGATTGTGATACCTTATGACCTATGCCACCCAGTTTATAGGTTTCTGTCAGTTTGCAAACTCTTTGCAAAAGTCAATATAGGCTCCATGTGGCTAGGCTCAGGTTCGGGATACAAGTTAGAGACACTGTATTAACCTTAAGGCACAGAACAACCCGGCTGGTGTTTGCCCACAAACATATCACCTCGACCTTTCAGCAATGGACCCCTGTACTGTTTATAGATGAGAGCAGTTTCTGTGTATCTTCAAGTTATCGACGTGTGGGGATTTGGAGGCATGAAGGAGGAATGATATTCTACCATGATGTCTTTAGGGGTGACTCAGTCATGGTCTGGGGTGGTATCTGCATGCAGGGGTATACAGACCAAATTATCGACGTGTGGGTATTTGGAGGCATGATGATATTCTACCATGATGCCTTTAGGGGTGACTCAGTCATGGTCTGGGGTGGTATCTGCATGCAGGGGTATACAGACCAAATTATCGACGTGTGGGGATTTGGACGCATGATGATATTCTACCATGATGCCTTTAGGGGTGACTCAGTCATGATCTGGGGTGGTATCTGCATGCAGGGGTATACAGACCAAATTATCGACGTGTGGGTATTTGGAGGCATGATGATATTCTACCATGATGCCTTTAGGGGTGACTCAGTCATGATCTGGGGTGGTATCTGCATGCAGGAATATATAGACCTCTTTGTTGGGTGGAGAATCCCTGACAGCAAGAGGATAGATATGTGGATGCGATTCTGCTTTACATTATTCTCCTTTTACTTGTGCTGTTGAATTTGTATATCAGCAGGATAATGCCCGTCCTCACAGAGCCAGGATCACACAACCTATGATTTGATAAGTAATTTATAAGCAACTAATATATTTTACCACAAAATACAAAATTATGAATAATTTTCAGTTTGGTAATGTTGATAACCAAAGGTGCGTATTTTGTTAACCCTTCTTACAGTCGGAGACTTTATTTTGTATTATTAACTAGTACTAAAACGTACATTACATACAAAAATTAAAAGGCTGATGAACCTTTGATTTTTTTTCTTCAAAATTTGAAGAAATACAAACATAGAGGGACGTTCAATATTGTTGATACGTGTTTAATAACAAACATTACCAAGCAAATCGAAAAATTTCTTGATAAATGCCAATATTTGGCTGCACAAGTATCAAAGAAAAATAACTTATTAAGATGAACAAACTTAAAAAAAAGTATTTAGTAGTTGGTAGGTCCTTCTCTGCACTTGTTCTCCATAGTGCTGGTGACCTTTCGAATGACTTGCTGAAGCAGCACAGTTCAATGCTGGATGAGGGCAGCTCTGAGCTCCTGGACAACCGTAGGAGCAGGTTGTTTTTATTTAACTGCTCTCCATAGCAAGCCCCATACATGCATGTTCAATCCGATATAGGTCCTGTAACTTAGCAGACTAGTCCAGTCCTGTATTCCTTCATCCTGAAATAATTTTATTCTGATGGCCGTTAAGTTTCAAATGTAGTCATACTGGATAAAAATTATGTATTTTATTTCATTTTTTTCGTATTTATCAACATTCGTTATCTAGAACTTCTGATAGTATTTTTGATACTGAAGATGTCGTACACGTGTAATGATCTCTGGATGCTTGGTTGCTATGGTGTCGTATTGGAGTTTTTCTTACGTGCCAGATTAGTAATCACGTTGAAAAAAGAAGATAGAAATAAATAAATGTGTCAACGCTTGAATACTGTGGTTGCTGTGGCTCGTGTTTTTGCTTATTCATTTCATCGTATATTAATCCAGGGAAACGTTATCGACGAAACCTTGTTGTTTATTTACTTATGACGCGTGAAAAATTAACGTGGCTTGACTTATTTGGTCTTCAGCTACTAATAAACACTCAGTTCGGAATAATAAAAAATCGTGATAGATTACTATCACCATACTCTGGTTCTTTTCACTTTTTTATGCACAATGAAAGGTGGAAGCTCTTATTAACATTTTTAACGTTCAATTAGCAACCAGTTCGTAGAAAAATTTAAAAGCAAAATATTGTTTATCACCTGTTAAGTGGTAGTTGTTAAATTCGTTTATGAAAGACAAAATGAGTCAATACTTTATTTTAAGTTTATCTCTAAGGTGCTCCATTTTCTGATTCTCTAAAATACCATATCGATATTAGTTGGTTGTTTTGGATTTCGCGCAAAGCTACACGAGGGCTATCTGCGCTAGCCGTCCCTAATTTAGCAGTGTAAGACTAGAGGGAAGGCAGCTAGTCATCACCACCCACCGCCAACTCTTGGGCTACTCTTTTACCAACGAATAGTGGGATTGACCGTCACATTATAACGCCCCCACGGCTGAAAGGGCGAGCATGTTTGGTAGGATGGGGATGCGAACCCGCGACCCGCAGATTACGAGTCGAGCGTCCTAACCACCTGGCCATGCCGGCCCCCCATATCGATATAGAAATGAAAACGAAATCACAGCTCTATTCGAGCGATCAACTGAGGTATGAAAATAAATACATCTTGGGAGGTTTAACTGGCTTCATTTTGTTAGTGCTTGATTTGAGAAGATATTTTGATTTGTTAGCGTAGGTTTTTACTACCATGCGAAAAAATAAATAAAATAAAATAGTATTACAAGAATTAAGCTTTATATACGAGACATGGAAGAAAACGTTGTATCCATGAAATGACACTAGGAAATTGAGCGTTGTTTGTAGTTAAAGGCAGAGCTACACAATGAGCTATCTGTACCGTGTCCACCACGGGTATCGAAACCCAGATTTTAGCATTACACGTCCGCAGCATTACCGCCACTGGGGGGGGACTGGAAATTGAGCAAAAGTCTAAATGTTATTATACACTTTCTCATGTAATTAACTAATTATTTTCACCCCATATAAAAAATTAAAAATTTTACGTTTTCTGATACACAATGCTGGAACATTTTTTTTCGTAAGTTATGTGTGCATATGAGAATTATACAAGTGTAAAAACAACTGTTAAACAGTGTTAAAAAATTACCAACTATTACGATTTTTAAAGCTTATACTAATTTCATGTCATATCCGCTGGATCTTGATTTCTTGATTTTGAAGTAAAAAAAGTGACCTGAAGACCGTATTCGTCAGCCTTTCTAGTAAGTCCTTCGAAACTTCCGAAAGCCCGTAGGGCAGGTTTCATAACAGGCTTCTACTACGACTACTAAATTCTACTAGCTTCCGGTACGTGATTAATTATCAGTTGGAAAAGATGAGCTCCCTTAAAGAATTAGATTAACTGTTTAATAATGTGGTTCTTTAGTTATGTTTCTAAGTGTGTTTTTAACAAATAAGGGGTGGCATTAAGCTATTGAGATTGGCTCTAAAATGAAATGCTATTAATTAGTGCTAGCTTGAAAGTAAATGCATTAGTTCATATCTTATCATGTTTACATTAATTTTTACGTAGCAAACTAAGAGTGATAGGCAAATGCTTTTCCATCAGAGTTGTCGCTGTAACATTAAGATATTGTATCTTTAGTGCCCGCGGGTATCTTCTTTACTTGAGCTAAGTTCCATGTTTGAGTTGTCTATCAACATTAGAAGGGTTCTAGATATTACAGTACTTTTATCTTAAGCTCCTCGTAACTTAATTTATTTTACTTTTTTTTTTTTTGCACATTGCAGCAAAATTGCGCAAAACTGATTCTGTAGGAGAGAGGAAGAGTTCAGCAGCTTGGGAACAAACAACTATCATAATAAAAAAACACACACACATATCCAAAAATATCTTTGACATCTCAATGGCAATTTCTGAAAGTATGAATAAAATCAGCAAGGAAGTCAACGTTCAACATTTAGGCCCCCCAGTGGCACAGCGGTATGTCTGCTGACTTACAGCGCTAGAAACCGGGTTTCGATACCGTGGCGGGCAGAGCACAAATAGCCCTTGTGTAGCTTTGTGCATAATTAAAAACAAACAATCAACATTTAGGGTTGAGCAACTTTGGGAGTCTGTTGTTTTTCTTTAAATGTCTTGCCATTCTAAACAATTATATGGATTTTAACATACATGGGATTACAAAAACTTGTATTCAAGTCTCTCACATTGCTACTACAACGATTGTTACGTATTAGAATTTCGAATGGTCTGAAATTGAGTTAACTGATAATTTAAATTTAGTAGTTAAATTGTACTTTGGATTTAGTATTAAAATATATGTCGATATATAGTCAGTTTATGATAGTGGCCAACAAGATTGACACACACAGTTTTCTTTTTAAACACAAATACGTTTTAATATACACATAACAATACATTTTACAAAAACAGTTATTACGAATAGTTATTACGAACAATGATTTATAAACAGCGTCACAAACTTACAAGCAATATAAAGTCTTCCTTTTAGTCTGGAACTTCTTCGATATCTTATTGAGGGTTCATTGATGAGCGAGTTGATTACGAGTTGACGTAGGTATAAATCAGTTAACGGGAAGCTAACTAGCTTCGTCCTTCGTTATTTATCAGCCACATACACTGGGTTTTCCTCCGTGACGTTATGTAATGTTTTCGTAAAAATACTAATGTCCGATGAGAATCCACTTAAGTTAAATGAGTTGTAATGTTCGAACTTTGTAATTGCTCCTGGTCAAATATATGAAGTTTTCCGATTGATAAGCGTTATAATAATCACAATTATAGCTTCCAAAGTTTATAGCACACTGACTATAGCAAACTAATAATAGATATTCTCCTTTTGGCGCGGCGCGTTGGTTATATTTATAGGCGTGTGGAGATTTTCTGGAAATTTCAGTTTTACGTAACAATACTGGCGCTAACACAAGCATTTACGTACACACACATATTGTTGATTCTTACTTTCGAAAATCTTCTACAACTTTGGAGAATAGACGAGAGTTTCGTAATACATATTTAACAGTATAAGCTATGTATGTTTCTAAATATAAATTTAATCCAAACAAACGTTGATATTAAAATAAATATATAATAACAAATTCGTTACACGATAAATTTTGATTGGTCAAAAATACAAAGAGCACATCCTATGACTTACAAGAGAGAGAGAGTGAGTATCATATTTTATGGGGTTGTAAAATGATATAAATGCTCATTTCAGGGATTGAACCCCGAATTTTAACGATATAAGACCTCAAGCTTTCCGCTAAACCATCGTTGGAAGCAGTGAATAAAAAATTATGTATTTTTTTATATTTTATATGATGAACGATTTTCCTGTATGATGTTCCCTTAATTTGTCGCATTTCGCCGATATACGTTGTCTCAAAAGAATAAGAAGTTCACATCTCTGCACTGACATTAACATTGGCATGAAATTTATTAATCAGCGTGAGCTACTCATTAAAAAGTAATAAAACGACACCACACAGTTACAGCCACAGAGTTAATTTACATTTACATTTCTACATAAGGAAATGATAGTGTTAGACGTTTTATATATTTTCGAGAGAGAAAATGTTAAGTAAATCGTTTTATATGATTAATTTCAGACCTTATACTCAAAATGTAATTATTATAACGTCTTATCTTTTAAATATCAGTGCAAAAATATTGTAGATAAGTGTGATTTATTTGGTATATAGAAACGTACAACTATCCTAGTTGTGATAGATGTGTTTTTACTTATCGTTATCACCGTGTCGGTTAAACCATAAAGCAAAGGAAGTTTAAAAAAGTCTAATCCAATTTAATAAAATGAAAACCTAAAGGTAAATAAAGATCAACAATTTTAGTGCACCTAACGCACTTTCATGCAGTTTTAAAAGCAAAAATTAAGATATGATTTAATATTAACATGCCAAAGAAAATAATTTTTGCCTTATATTTGTCTTAAAACCGCGATTTGTTATTAATGATCAGTTTTTGACACCTAACCATGGTCCATAAACATCAGAAGACGTTTCATAGAGACCAGTTTAAGGATAGTAAAAAGTGTGTATTGGCTGAAGTCGAAGGTGTAATATTTGAGCATTTATCTTATCGTTGAACTTTAGCATTTTCAGCACATTTATTTTGCAGTTTCCTTGACCATCAGCTATCATCACAGTTAGAATGTTCATTCCGGAACTCTTAACCCACCCAGAGTATTGAACATGGGTTGAGCTTTGTGCATTTTTATACATACTGTTCTTTTTCGACACACGAAAAACGCCAAGTGGCAATATTTGATTGACCCTCTAATTAGAAACTGGACCTCTAGAGAATTTAGTTCCTAATGTTTGCATAATTTTGCTCGAATAAAGCCAATCTCCTGCATGAAAAGTTACTGCTTGTTCCCTCTCTATCGCTTTTGTCTTTAATAGGATTTTATTTGCTAATCACCAAATGTATTTTACTTTCCCGAGAGTAGGAAATAACGTACAGTAAGGAAATAACTATACGACATCGTTTACTTCGTTCACAGTTACATGTGGGCCTTCTCTGCGTTTTTGTGAAAACTTTGAAGGAACTGTATCCAAAGAAATAAGTAGTAGATATCGGATGTTGCATAACACGTACAGCTTCCCGCTAAGTTTTTTTTTTGTTTTTTTTTTGCGGTTTTGTAAAAGAAAAAGTGTGTTTGTTGTTAAGCGCAAAGCAACAAATTGGATTATCTATACTGTACCCACCGCAGGGATAATGTCCCGAATGTTAGCGTTATAAGCCGTTAACCTAACCGTTGAGCCGCCGGTGGTCAGGAAAAAAGAAAGAAAATGTTATCTAACATTTAATGCTTGAAATAAAAAAATGGTACGATATATTGTTCGTTGTGCTAATTATTGCATTTCATGCGTACACAAGTTATTCGGTAACGATGTTGAACGTCTTTATAATACGACCTAAAGAAATAGAACTAGACAATAAGCTTGTGAAAATAGTGCAGTGTATGAAGTTCTTTTAAATTCAGAGTGCGTAGTAAGACTGAAAGGCAAACAGTTACTTTTCGTACAGAAGAAGCAGCATGAAGACCTGTAGAGACCATTCAGTATCCCCTAATCCATAACTATGATCCCCTAATCCATAACTATGAACTCGATCTATGCAGGAAAGATGGAAAACGACCTTTTACGTTACTCAGTCTTGACTTTTCCAGAAGAGTTTTTTTTTCTCGCAACATACATACATACATACATACATACATGGCGCACTGGTCATAGTTATGGATTAGGGGATCATAGTTATGGATTAGGGGATCATAGTTATGGATTAGGGGATTTTTCTGAATTAACTTCGAGACTCGGTCTGTTGGGTTTTAATGAACAGGATTAAGAACGTAAAATCACGATTAGTCCAGCGATGTTTTAACATAAATAAAAAATAATAAATTTAAAGTTTGATTTGGAAATATCAAACCAGATATCACAACGTAGGTGTTTTCATATTTTCCCACAAGTAAAAATCAAATTTTATTATTTTTAATATATTACTTATATGAGCAAAAATTTAAAATTGTTAGGTTTAGTTATCGGTAGTTAGAATATAACCACAAATTAAACGGATATAGACATATTTTTAATCTAAACTTTTTTTTCATCAGTCGTAAAATCCATTTCATTCACTAAAACTGGCCTGGCATGAGCAGGTGGTTAGGGTGCTCGACTAGCAAAATTCGGGTTCGAATCTCCGTCCCACCAAACATCCTCGCCCTTTCAGCCGTGGGGGCGTTATAGTGTGACGGTCAATCCCACTATTCGTTAGTAAAAAAGTAGTCCAAGAGTTGGCAGTGGGTGGTGATGACTAGTTGCCTTCCCTCTAGTCTTACTCTGCTAAATTAGGGACGGCTAGCGCAGATAGCCCTCGAGGAGCTTTGCGTGAAATTCAAAACAAACAAATTCACTGAAACTAGAAATCTGAGAACGCTGACACGTTTAATACCTGATGTTCGTTCTTTGAATGTATTAAACTTTATAAAAAACATTAAAATATAAAAGTACTTTCTATGTTTATCTACTCTACATTTGAGTTATACATCATTCAAACTTCGATGGTATATTTTTGGGTTTAGGTAATCTAATAACAAATAATTATTTTATGAAACCCCATTTCATTTCATTTTAAGCAGTTTCTACGCTGAGCTCATCAACTTTTTACTTTAAATTTTCTCTTTAAAAAAATAATTCAAAGAAATATATAATCACATTTTCATGAATCCAATCATAAACGATTGTATATCAACTAGATAGTAAATTAGTAAAAGCCAGAAGTTGGCT